>NC_134357.1:206932815-206935370 GCF_048569485.1 Anomaloglossus baeobatrachus | reverse complement strand
TGTGAGCGATTTAATGGTACACTTAAGCAGATGCTTAAGATGCTGGTTGAGTCACATGGACGCGACTGGGAGCGGTATCTCTCACACCTGCTGTTTGCCTACAGAGAGGTACCACAGGCCTCAACGGGGTTTTCCCCCTTCGAGCTCCTGTATGGCAGACGAGTCCGGGGGCCTCTTGGTCTGGTAAGGGAATCCTGGGAAGAGGAACTGAATTCCCCAGAAGTGTCCGTTGTGGAGTATGTCATTCGGCTCCGTGACAAAATGCAGTCAATGACGCAGATGGTGCATGAGAATATGGCGCAAGCCCAGGCCAGCCAGAAGCGATGGTACGACCAACACGCTCGAGAGCGGGTGTATGAAGTGGGTCAGAAGGTGTGGGTCCTGGTCCCAATGACCCAGAACAAGCTTCAGGCGGCCTGGGAGGGTCCATACCTGGTGCATCAGCGCCTCAATGACGTAAACTATGTGGTCACCATCGACCATGCCAGGAAGAGGCAAAAGGTCTTCCATGTCAACATGATGAAAGCTCATCATGACAGGGAAGCCTTTGCTCTTCCTGTGTGTAGTCTTCCCGAGGAAGGCGAAAGTGAAGTCTTGGTGGACTTGCTCGCCTCAGCCCGGGATGGAGGGTCTATCGAGGAGGCGGCATTCAACCCACAGCTATCCTTGGACCAAAAGTCCCAGCTGCGGGAGGTATTCCGGCCCTACCTGATGACCTTCACGAATGTCCCAGGGAAGACATCCCTAGCCACCCACCAGGTGGACACAGGGAGTCATTCCCCAGTTCGTCAACCCCCATACCGTGTCTCCCTAGAGGTACAAAAGGACATAAAAAGGGAGATCGAAGTCTTGGTTCCCAAAAAGGACCGGACAACCCGGTTTTGTGTGGACTACAGGAGGCTAAATGCAATCACAGCACCCGATGCGTACCCAATGCCACGCATCGACGAGTTACTGGATTGCTTAGCCGGGGCCCAGTACCTGACCATCATGGACCTGAGTCGAGGGTACTGGCAGATTCCTATGTCCAAGGAAGCACAGGAAAGGTCCGCCTTCATCACCCCATTCGGGCTGTATGAATCCCTTGTCATGCCCTTTGGCATGAGAAATGCTCCTGCCACTTTCCAGCGATTGGTCGACCAGCTGCTCGAGGGACTAGGAGGGTTTGCAGTAGCTTACCTGGATGACATTGCCATCTTTAGTCCCACTTGGGAGGAACACCTGGGGCACCTGGAGCAGGTGCTCAGGCGGATCCAAAGCGCTGGTCTGACTATAAAGCCAGGGAAGTGTCAGATCGGCATGACTGAGGTACAGTACCTTGGACACAGAGTGGGGTGGCGGGACCCTGAAACCAGAGCCAGGGAAGGTTGATGCCATCACCTCCTGGCCTACCCCCAAGTCAAAGAAGCAGGTGATGTCCTTCTTGGGTACGGCAGGGTACTATAGGAAGTTCGTTCCTAACTATAGTGCTCTTGCTAAGCCGTTGACGGACCTCACCAAAAAGAAGCTACCGCAAGTAGTCACCTGGACAGATGACTGTGAACGGTCCTTCAGGGCACTAAAAGCTGCCCTCGCCAGTTCCCCAATCCTACAAGCTCCGGACTTCACCCGACGGTTCATAGTTCAGACAGATGCCAGTGCGTTTGGCCTTGGTGCAGTACTCAGCCAGGTAAATGGGAAGGGAGAAGAGCATCCGGTGATGTTTCTCAGCCGCAAGCTCTTATCCCGGGAAGTGGCCTACGCCACTGTGGAGAAGGAGTGCCTCTCTATAGTGTGGGCCCTGCGGAAACTGCAGCCCTACCTATATGGACGCAACTTCACCATAGTGACAGACCACAACCCTCTCAGCTGGCTACATCGGGTGGCCGGCGACAATGGTAAGCTACTGCGGTGGAGCTTGGCACTACAGCAGTATGACTTTACCATTCAACACAGGAAGGGTGTTGAGCATGGCAACGCTGATGGGCTGTCCCGGCAGGGGGATGCCAGCGAGGTAGGCTTAGGAGACGATTGGCAAATCAATCTCCCATGCTACCTCAAAAAGGGGGAGGTGTCATGTAGAGCTGTGGAAGGGACTTCCTCCCCCTCTTCTTCACCAGCCACAGGTCGTCATGGCGATTATCTGATTGGCCTGGAAGCTTAAGGTATTTATGACTTTGGGTGATGGTAGAAGAAAAGCCAAAAGCTGCAGAGAAAGACAATTCTTTGTAATATTGGCGGGAAAACTCCCAAAGCAGGTTTTGAAGTGCGACTTTAATGCTAGAAAGATGAAAAACACATTGCCAGAATCCCTGCGTCGTGCGGAACCCAGCGCACCGTCTCACCTGACGAGGAGATCGACGGAATCACGACAAATTAGTATTGGCCAGTAAAATTGTGCTAGAGGCGTTGTGTTTGGTATCAATGTAACTGTAAAATCGAGATATTAAATATGACGCTAATATCTTTCACCTGTGTGACCCAGGAGCAAAGATATGAAAAACCCTAGAATTATGGAACTTTGTGACCATCTCAAGCCCAGCCCACAAGTGACTGTAAAATGATGTCACAGGCAA
>NC_134357.1:206742815-206927815 GCF_048569485.1 Anomaloglossus baeobatrachus | reverse complement strand
AGCAGAGGTCAAATCCGGATCGGGGCAGCGAGGTACAAAAACAGCAGGCAGAAAGGTAGTCAGAAAACACGCAGAAGTCAGCACATAGGAATCACAAAACAGAATAGGGCAGACCAGGAGCCAGGAAATCAGAACTATCTCTGGCAGAGGTGAGCAGTCAGGAGGGGAGCTAAGAAGGGTGTGTTGTCTTCCCATTGGCTGTAGCTGAACGCTGGCAACTTCAGCTGGAAGACACACGCCACCCACAGTCAGCCAGTGGTACTGCAGATCCCAAGATAACCCAGCCCAGTGGATGATCGGAGCCTGCGCCCACTGGTGCCGCTGGCATCGACTCCTCTCCCATCACCAGCACCATCCACGGCAGGAACACGGCGTCGCCTGGCGATTGGAGCAGAAGTCGCTGGAGCTGACTCTGATGGTGACATAACATGTACACATTGTAAAGTTCAGACTCACTCGGTTGCTGCTTTGAGGCAAACACAGGAACAGATTTAATTTGTCTAGCAGGCTTATTCCATCCTCATAAACCGCTTCAGTAAAATAGAAGTAAAAACCGCGGTTTTCGGCAAACAAGTCACAAATAGAAAGTAAAAAGTATGTATAAATATATCTGCAGGGACTATGGAAGTGGGCGGTTTGGCGGTTCGTTGACAGGTGAGACAGGACTTAAAATAGTTTAATATTTTCTGGTGATACCCGGGCTAGTAGAATCTCTGAAGGATCTGCTCTTGGGTTTTGTCTATATTTGGATGACCACCCAAGTCATGCAAGTGGGCCATGCCCAACACCTACGTTTATATAGCCCTGGTACCAACAGCTGCTCTATTGTTTCCTCTAAAAGCTTTGTCGCTCAGTATAGTAAATCCTTATTTATTGAGAAATGGTACATAGTGATGGCCCCTGGCTCTTGAGCTACCCTGTTTACATTATCCAACTTCGCTTTTAGTGTTAAGTCTCTTAAGGTACCTTCACACTAAGCGACGCTCCAGCGATCCCACCAGCAACCTAACCTGGCAGGGATCGCTGGAACGTCGCTACACGGGTTGCTGGTGAGCTATCACACAGGCAGATCTCACCAGCAACCAGTGACCAGCCCCCAGCCAGCAGCGATGTGTGGAAGCGATACTGCGCTTGGTAACTAAGGTAAATATCGGGTAACCAACCCGATATTTACCTTGGTTACCAGCGCACACCGCTTAGCGCTGGCTCCCTGCACTCTTAGCCAGAGTACACAACGGGTTAATTACCCGATGTGTAGTCTGGCTATGTGTGCAGGGAGCAGGGAGGCGGCACTGACAGCGTGAGAGCGGCGGACGCTGGTAACGAAGGTAAATATCGGGTAACCAAGGAAGGGCTTCTTGGTTACCCGATATTTACATTGGTTACCAGCGTCTGCAGAAGCCAGCTCCCTGCTCACTGCACATTCAGTTGTTGCTCTGTCGCTGTCACACACAGCGATGTGTGCTTCACAGCTGGAGAGCAACAACTAAAAAATGGTCCCATACATTCAGCAACAACCAACGACCTCACAGCAGGGGCCAGGTTGTTGCTGGCGATGTTGCTTAGTGTGACGGTACCTTAAGTGAAACACTCCCAAAATTCCCCTCCTAGACCCCCAACTCTGGTAAGTCAGCCTCATGGGTCACTGCCTCATCTTGGCACCCATCAGGATATGGAAGGGGAACTCCTCTACCCCCGACTGCCACACGGTTTCTTTAAAAGCACATATGCCCTTACCAAAGAACCTGGATAATTACATTATTCTGGGACTTGTGGCTAAAATAGCAAACTCCCTCCTTATTAACACTGCGTGTAACAGGTCCTTTACTTGTCAGACCTCATTAGACTCAATGCCGCAGTTCATTTTGATTGTTACATTGACAATAGTCCTTGGCGTCCCTGTGAATATAGCAAACGCCTACCATTTTCCAGCTATCAACCAGTGTGCGAGTGTGGCTATTACCAGGGTCACTTAAACACCCTGAGTCAGAGTCCCATCACTAGTACACCATTTATCCTATTGGGATATGCCTGTGAACCCTAGCTTGGTTGACAGTCCATACTGCAGGCCGGATAGACGTAATACGAAGAGCGCCAGTCTATGCTGCAGTCCATTGGCTCAGTGGTAAAGGGACACCGCCAACAAAGTTTGTCCCTAGCTGCGGACTTCGGCAAACCCTCACCCGCCCTTTTGGATTTTGTGAACGCCCCTCACTTGTGGCTCTAGTACCATCCTTTTGAGAGTTAGCCTCCTTTTGGGTACCCCAATAAGTGGATGCGATGACAGATGATTTCCCTAAAGACTTCTCGACCACTTGGTACCTTTCCACTAGGCCAACCAGGTTGTCCGCAATCCGAGGATTGATCTCTCTGAGAAACACAGGTCTAGATCGGTTTTGGGAGGGATTGAATACATTTATCTATAATGAAGTGCTCTGGTGCGGTGAAGGACTGCGCCTGCAATCACTTCTGGACAAGATGCAGCAGATCAAAGATTTGGGAGCTATGCGGTTTGTCACCGTAATAAGCCAGGTGATGCACTCATTGTGCCCGGACAGCCAAAGTCACTCCCAGGGGAGCCAATATCTGTTTTCAGCTAGGCATACTTCTTTGCATCCTGTAAGCTAACTCCTAATAAGTTTTTTGTGGCTCCGAGGCTAAATATGGCGCCAGCACCTCCGCCCACTGCTCCTGTGGCAGCTTCTCCCCCTATGCGACCCTTTCAAAAACAGCTAAAAGTGCATATCATCCCCCTCATTTATCCTTTTTTTTTAATTAAATGTTTTTATTAAAGTTTTACAAGTTACAACCAAATAAACATTGGAGGCCACCCAGCCTCTATCCCCCCCCTCCCAACCCTCCCCTCCCCAACAAACATTAAACAGTCTTGTAGAAAGGAGAGATAATGTCAAATCTGCAGCTCCACACATTCCTAGACAAAAGTTCTTAAGTGCCATTATTACATTTATCAATTAATCCAATTAGACTTTTATTTTTCTTTGAGTCTTTGCTTTGTTTGGCATTTGATTACGGCATTTCTTTTCAGGTATATACTTTTCTCCACATTTATCACCCAATTAACTTTTTTAACATATTCAGATATTGTAGGACTGTGGTCCAAGATCCAGTGTTTAGCGATTAGTTTCCTGGCAATATATAGAAGTCTAGATACGGCCACTTTGCCCTCCTCCTCCAAAGGTAAATCCTCCACGTATCCCAGAATACATACAAAGGGAGTTAAGCTCGTCCCTATCGTATATACTCTATCGATTTTTCTTTGTCGCTCCATTGGGAGACCCAGACAATTGGGTGTATAGCTACTGCCTCCGGAGGCCACACAAAGTATTACACTTAAAAGTGTAATCCCCTCCCCTCTGCTATACACCCTCCCGTGCATCACGGGCTCCTCAGTTTTTATGCTTTGTGCGAAGGAGGCTGGCATCCACGCATAGCTCCACATCTTAGTCAGCAGCAGCTGCTGACTAGGTCGGATGGAAGAAAAGAGGGCCCATAACAGGGCCCCCAGCATGCTCCCTTCTCACCCCACTCTGGTCGGTGGTGTTGTTAATGTTGAGGTACCCATTGCGGGTACACAGGCAGGAGCCACATGCTGTTTTCCTTCCCCATCCCTTATGGGCTCTGGGTGAAGTGGGATCCGAATCGGTCTCCAGGCACTGGGACCGTGCTCCCTCCGCAGCCCATGGGAATCTGCTGGATAGGAGCTGGGTATCGTCAGGGACAAGGCCCTGCTACTGTGAGGTACTCTGTGTCCCCGTGGGGACCGCGCATGGAGCGCTTGTGCCATACACACTGCAGCACTGCTGGGTGTGTTAGTGCGCCGGGGACTACCGCGCCGGCCGTGCTTATTTGCCGGCCGCGCTTATAATTTTAGTCCCCGGCTTTTGCGGCCTAGTTTCGCTTATTCCCGCCCCCCGGGCCTGCCAGTCAGGGGAAGGGCGGGACGCTGCACAGGACGGCAGCACTGAGGGCTGGAGCATACTCTGTATCCTCCTCCCCCCTCACTCAGCACAGTGGGGCACCAGATTCCCGCACTTTCTAGGGCACGCCCACGGCCCCCTCCTCCCCACAGAACGCCGGCAGCCATTCCTGTCAGCACTTCTGACGCTGGAGAGGAGAGACAACATCAGGGAGGCCCGGGCACGGATTCTGGTGATCACACAGCCGCTGTAAGCGGTCGGTAAGCAGCACCTGAGTTGCTGGCCCCACTGAGTGCCGAAGTGTACATATATATATATATATATATATATATGCTTGTTTGTATGGTCGCACTGTTGATTTTTGGCTACTCCTGGAGAAGCCTTACAGTCCAGCCCCGGGCACTGTTCAATCATTATACCACCCCCGGACCTGCCAGTCAGGGGGAAGGGCGGGACAGTCGGGCTGACGCAGACAGTGAGGGCCGGAGCACTTCGCTGTCCTCCGCCCCCTCACTAATCACGCTACGGAACTGATCCCCTCCAGGTACTCAGTGTCCCCTTGGGGACGGTGCAGAGAGCAGCTTCGCCCCAGACTTGGCGACTACCGCGCCGACCGCGGTCTGTAACTTTAGCTCCCGGCTTTTGCGGCCTAGCGCCTTAAACTCCCGCCCCTGGCACTGCCAGTCAGGGAGAAGGGCGGGACGGTCAGTCAGAGGCTAGCAGTGACGGCTGGAGCACACTTGGCTGTCCTCCGCCTCCCTCACGTTTCAATATAATGTTTGTATGCAGTTTCACAGTTCGGCTGTACATATGTATCCTCAGTGATCACTGTGAACATATTCGCTCAGCCTGTGACGGGGGCACTGGTTGAGCTTCGCCGGCGTTCCCGGTCCAGGCGGCAGGGACAGAGTTACAGCTTTGCTGAGAAACTCTCTGGGTCATTTTCACTATCCATGTCTCAGGCTATGGACAAATGGTCGGCTTAGAGACTAGGAGTTTGCAGTCCAGACCGGCCCCTTACACAGGCCCCGGGCACTGCGGGATCGCCCCAGGCCTCGTTCGGTCTGCGACGAAGCGTGTTCCTGGGGTGGCCTCTAGTTATTAAGTGGTAAACTCCAGCACGAACCGCAGTCCCAGTCCGGCTAAGCAGCCTTGCTTGGAATCTTCCCCGACTTCTTCAAGGGTCTCAGCTTGAGGACCCTCTAGAGGATGGGGCGGAGGTCGCAACCCAGGACTCTGTCCGGACGTGGCTCTCAAGGCTTCACAGATTCTGTCCAGAAGCACACCTTCCCAGACAAGCGTTTTAGTGAACGCCTTATAACACACGTTGTCCCTTCCCCTCTGACGTTGTTAAGGTTTCGGCTCAGTGTCATAAGGTGCCCTCCAGTCTCGGACTGGCGGCTAGATCAGTAGTAGCAGTGGCTGGCGGGTCCACGCTCAAGAATGCCACGGACAGACAGATAGAACTCCTAATGGGATCCATCTATGAAGCCATAGGCGCGTCCGTTGCCCCAGCCTTTGCAGGGGTGGACACTCCAGGCTATCTCAGCTGCTCTGTCTCAGATCAATGCGGTCATCCTGTGCTCCGCAATTAGCGTCTTTGACGTCTCAGGCGGTGGTATTTTCATCCTCCGCCGTGCACAGAGAACCTTTTCTGCATGGCGGTCCAGGTCAGGGGAGTGGTCCCCACATGTCCAAGACCGATGTAGGAGACATTCTGTCTTACGGTCACAGGATAGAGCTCAGTTCTCGTCCTCCGACTCGTTGCTTCACAGCATCTCCGTCCCCCGAGCGAGCCGATGCACGTTTCCAGTCGGTGAACACTCCGAAGGCAGGAGGAGTTGCGATTCTCGTTCCCCTTCAAGAAGGTAGTCACGGCTTTTACTCCAGCTTGTTCGTGGTACCAGATAGGACGGATCACTCCGCCCCGTTCTGGACATCACACGGCTCAACGGACAGAGAACATGACGGTTCCGGATGGAATCTCTCCGCTTGCCATCGCCTTGATGGCCCAAGGAGGCTTCCTAGCATCAATCGACATCAGGGATGCTTATCTCCACGTGCCGATTGTACCAGAATATCAGCGCTTCCTGCGCTTCGCCATAGGGAACGAACACCTTCAGTTCGTGGCACTAACTTTCGGCCTGGTGACAGCCCTACGGGCCTTCACCAAGGTCATGACAACGGTGGTAGCGGTCCTACTCTCTCAGGCAATCTGCTGGTCAAGGCCCCCTCTCGGGTGGCATGCCAACACAGCCTGAACATTGCTCTAGAGACTCTCCAGAGATTCGGGTGGTTCATCAATTTTTCCTAAAGTCAAAATTGACACCGGCCCAATCACTGACATATCTCGGCATGGAGTTTCATACTCTCTCAGCGATAGTGAAGCTTCCGCTGGACAAACAGCGTTCACTACAGACAGGGGTGCAATCGTTCCTTCGAGCCCAGTCACACCCTTTGAGGCGCCTCATACACTTCCTAGAGAAGTTGGTGGCAGCAATAGAGACAGCTCCGTTTGCGCAGATTCATCTGCGCCCACTTTAATGGGACTTTCTCCGCAAATGGGACAGCAAATCGACGTCCCTCGACAAGAACGTTGCTCCTTCTCGGGCAGCCATGGCCTCCCTTCAGTGGTGGCTTCTTCCCACTCTTGTCGTAGGAAAAATCCTTCCTGCCCACATCCTGGGCTGTGGTCACGGCGGACGCGAGTCTGTCAGGGGGTCTTCCTCCGCCACAGAGCTCAGGGTACATGGACTCAGCAGAGTCCTCCCTCCAGATCAATGTTCTGGAGATAAGGGCAGTGTTCTAGCCCTAAAAGCGTTCCAGCCATGGCTGGAAGGCAGGCAGATCCGAATTCAGTCGGACAACGCCACGGCGGTGACATACATCAATCACCAAGGCGGCACAAGCAGTCGGCAAGCCTTCCAGCAAGTCCGGCGGATTCTGCTGTGGGTGGAAGCCACAGCCTCCACCATCTCCGCAGTTCACATCCCGGGCGTAGAAAACTGGGAAGCAGACTTTCTCAGTCGCCAGGGCATGGACGCAGGGGAATGGTCTCTTCGACCGGACGTGTTTCAAGAGATTTGTTGCCGCTGGGGGAAGCCGGACGTCGACCTATTGGCGTCCCGGCACATCAACAAGGTCCCGGCATTCATGGCACGTTCTCAAGATCACAGAGCTCTGGCGGCAGACGCATTAGTTCAGGATTGGTCGCAGTTTCCACTGCCTCACGTATTCCTCCTCTGGCACTGCTGCCCAGAGTGTTACGCAGGATCAGATCCGACTGCCACCGCGCCATCCTCGTCGCTCCAGACTGGCCGAGGAGGTCGTGGTACCCGGATCTGTGGCATCTCACGGTAGGCCAACCGTGGACACTACCAGACCGGCCAGACTTTTTGTCTCAAGGGCCGTTTTTCCATCTGAATTCTGCGGCCCTCAACCTTACTGCGTAGCCTTGAGTCCTGGATCCTAGCGTCTTCAGGGTTATCTCAAGAGGTCATTGCCACTATGAGACAGGCCAGGAAACCAACGTCCGCCAAGATCTACCGCAGGACGTGGAAGATCTTCTTATCCTGGTGCTCTGATCAGAGTTTTACTCTGGCCATTCGCCTTGCCCACTTTCTGTCCTTCCTTCAATCCGGAATGGAAAAGGGGTTGTCTCTCGGTTCCCTTAAGGGACAAGTTTCGGCGCTTTCTGTGTTTTTTTTCAAAAGCGTCTAGCCAAACTCCCTCAGGTACGCACGTTCCTGCAGGGGGTTTGCCACATAGTCCCTCCTTACAAGCGTCGGCTAGAACCCTGGGATCGGAACAGGGTGATACCGGCTCTTCAGAAACCACCCTTCGAGCCAATGAGGGATATTATCTTTCACGCCTTTCGCAGAGGGTGGTCTTCCTAGTGGCAGTCACGTTACTCCGCAGAGTGTCTGACATAGCAGCGCTGTCATGCAAAGTCCCCCTTCCTGGTGTTTCACCAGGACAAGCTGGTTCTGCGTTCGGTTCTGGAATTTCTCCCGAAGGTGGTATCCTCTGTTCATCTCAATCAGGATATCTTCTTACCTTCTTTTTGTCTCATCCGGTTCACCAACGTGAAAAGGATTTGCTCTTGTTAGGTCTGGTGAGAGCACTCAGACTCTACATTTCTCGTACGGCGCCCCTGCGCCGCTCGGATGCGCTCTTTGTCCTTGTCGCTGACCAGCGTAAAGGGTCGCAAGCTCCCAAGTCAACTTGGCTCGGTGGATCAAGGAACCAATTCTTGAAGCCTACCGTTCTGCTGGGCTTCCGGTTCCTTCAAGGCTGAAGGCCCATTCTCTCAGAGCCGTGGGTGCGTCCTGGGCGTTGCTGCACCAGGCTACGGTTCAGCAGGTGTGTCAGGCGACTACCTGGTTGAGTCTGCACGCTTTCACGGAGCACTATCTAGTGCATACCTACGCTCGGCAGATGCCAGCTTAGGTAGGCGAGTCCTTCAGGCGGCGGTTGCCCACCTGTAGGAAGGAGCCGTTTTACGGCTCTTTTACCGAGGTATTCTTTTACCCACCCAGGGACTGCTTTTGGACGTCCCAATTGTCTGGGTCTCCCAATGGAGCGACAAAGAAGAAGGGAATTTTGTTTACTTACCGTAAATTCCTTTTCTTCTAGCTCCAATTGGGAGACCCAGCACCCGCCCCTGTTCCCTTCGGGCTGTTATTTCTTTGTGTTCACATGTTGTTCAGATTGAATTGTTCTTGGTCATGGTTTCAGTTCTCCGAACATCCTTCGTATTGAATTTACCTTAGACCAATTTATAAGTTCCTCCTTCCTGCTTTTGCACCAAAACTGAGGAGCCCGTGATGCACGGGAGGGTGTATAGCAGAGGGGAGGGGATTACACTTTTAAGTGTAATACTTTGTGTGGCCTCCGGAGGCAGTAGCTATACACCCAATTGTCTGGGTCTCCCAATTGGAGCTAAAAGAAAAGGAATTTACGGTAAGTAAACAAAATTCCCTTCATTTCTGTCACCTCTCTCCAGTAATGTTCAATATCAGGACTCGACCACATCATATGTAATAGATCTGCGGAACATATTTTGCAACGTGGGCAGAAGGGGTCAGTTCTAACTCCAATATCAAACAGGAATCTAGGTGTGCGATATACTTGGTGAATAACGTACAGGTTTAACAGTCTGTATGCCTCCCCCAATGATAGACTAGGAATTCTTTCTAAAATTTCTACCCATTGGTTGTCCTCAGTAGGGTCCTATAGCTCGTTCCCATTTTTCTTTGGCGTTTACTGGACAATTCCGGTGCACCAGATATAATAGATCCCAATATAAACGAGATATCACTCCCGCTGTGCCTCTAGAGGTTGCTATGCGTTGCATGACTTTGTTCTGCTCCAATGCTCTACCTGTAATAGAGATTTCTTCCTGATAGGCATGTCTCAGTTGCAAGTACTTATAAAACTCCGAATTCTGGATCCCAAACTCCGCTTGCAACTGAGGGAAGCCTCTGAGTTGGCCCCCCTCCACAATATGTGTGAATCTATTTATCCCTCTCAAAGCCCAGCTCCCAAACCCCTCTAAACGATGCAAGTTAGGTAACCATGGAGTTCTCCATATAGAGGTATATTGTGAGATTGCCTGAATGTCTTGTAGTTTTTTAGTTTTATCCCAAAGTTTTTGAATTAGTAGTAGGGTTGGGCAACTATTAGCACCAGCTCCGAAGCCTCCTGCCTCTAGAACCTCGTATAGAATAGTGGAGTGAAAATATTGTTGTAGAATCGTATACTGTGCCCCCCCCTTCAGGGTCCTCCCATCCCCGAATGTGCTGAAGCTGAGCCGCAAGATAGTAAACCCATGGATTGGGTACCGCCAGACCTCCACTACTTTTATCCCTCTGCAGGGTCTCGAGCCTAATGCGCGGCATCTCTCCGCCCCAGTTCAATTCCCGAAATAATGCGTTTACCTTATGGAAACATTTTTGTGGGATCCATTGTGGAGAGTTGTGTAGCTTGTATAGTAGTTGGGGCATCCAGATCATTTTGATCAGGTTAGTGCACCTAACTGCTGAGAAGGGCAGGCGAGACCAGACTTTCTTCTTATTCTTAAATTTTGACAGAATAGGGGTTAGGTTGAGACTCTCATAATCCTAAACACGAGTGGTGACCATTATCCCCAAATAGTTAAACTGGGCAACAACCTGTAGGCCCGAGTCTACATAATTAGGTGAGTTTGTGGTTCCATCCACCGGAAGTAATACAGACTTTTCCCAGTTGATTAATAGACCTGAGTACTTCCCAAATTCTTGTATAACCCCCATTGCCCTTGGCAGTGATGATGTTGCATTGGCCAGAAAAAGGAGTGCATCATCTGCGTACAACGCTATTTTTTCCTCCTGACCACCCCTCCTGAACCCTGTTATGTCTGGATTGGATCTAACCGTTGCCGCCATAGGCTCAATGGCCAGAGCAAATAGTAAGGGGGATAGCGGGCATCCCTGGCGTGTGCCCCTATCTAGGTGGAAAGGAGAAGTAAGGCATCCATTACCTTTGATCCTAGCAGTAGGGTTATTATATAGAAGTCTTATCCAGGAAATAAAATCCCTCCCCAGTCCAAATCTGTCAAGTACTGCCCAGAGAAACTCCCACTCAATAGTCAAATGCCTTAGCGGCGTCTAGGGAGCAAATTACTCTATCCCCTGAGTTATCAACTGGCAATTGTAGGTTGAGGTGTAACCGTCGTATATTCACTGCCGTTGATCTGGAAGGCATGAACCCCGACTGGTCCGAATGGATTAGTGAAAGTATAACCTTATTAAGTCTGGAAGCTAGTACTTTAGCTATTATTTTGATATCTGTAGGTAACAGAGAGATAGGTCTATGAGTCAGGGATGAGGGGATCCTTGCCACGTTTAGGTATGACAACTATCACTGCTTTTCGCATCGATTGGGGCAAGGAGCCATTTTTGGCTGCTAGCTGGAAGGTCAACATCAGCTGGGGGAGCAGGATGTCTCCGAACGTTTTGTAAATCTCTGTGGGGATCCCATCTGAACCCGGTGACTTATTATTGGGCATGGAGGACACTGCTAAATGCAACTCTTCCAGTGTGAGTGGACTGTTTAGGTATACCCTGTCCTCATCTGAAAGTGAGGGCAAGGGGATGTCTTTCAGGTAAGAAGCTATCTTTTCCCTATCATATTGCAGTTTAGTACTGTAAAGTTGTTCGTAGAATTCAGAGAAGGTAGCCAAAATTTGGTCAGGTTGATTGACTATGGTCCCGGTTTTGTCCCTTAGCACCCCCACAAATGTGTTCCCTTTTTGTGCTTTAGCAATCACCACTAATAAATGACCCGCTTTTTCGCCCTCTTTAAAGAATCTGTTATGAAAAAAGTCTTTTGTTAGTGGCCTGTTCCTTAATGTGAGAATCATATGCTTCTTGTGCCTCCCTTCATTCCAGTATGTCCCGTGTATCCCCTGACAGAAGGTACTTCTGTTCTGTCATCTAGACCCGTTCTTTAAGAAAAATTTCAAATTGTGCCGACTTAATTTTAGATCTACTGACCCCTGTATCAGTGACCCCCTCAGACAGCCCTTCATGGCATCCCAAACAGTGTTAAGCGACATCTCCCCAGTACAGTTGTCCTGAAAATAGTATTCAAGGGCTAGTTCAACCGGGCCCACATCTATACTCTGTAGCCAAAAAGGATTAAAGGACCACAAGCTACGGGTACGATCAAGCCCGAGTAAAATATTAAGTTGTGTCAACAGTGGGGATTGGTCTGATAAACCTCTAGGAAGGTATTCTGTGTTTTCCACCATTGGTAGTATACTCTCCGAGCCCAAGATCAGGTCTATTCTGGACAGAGGGTTGTGTGTTTTGGAGTAGCACGAGAATCGCTTGATTCCAGGGTATCTGATTCGCCACAGACCTGAAAGTGCCAGTTCAGCCACAGTGTCCCCAAATTTGGAGTTAGGATAGTGTTCTAAGTGAGTACCCGCATTGTGTTTGTTCCAATATGGGTGAATGATGTTGTTTAAACCCCCCGTGCACACCACCTGTACATTGGGGGTCTTGCTAATCATTTCCGCAATTTTGTTCATAACGGTATTATTATATGGAGGCGGTATATAAACTGTTATCAGAAGGAGCTTCTTGTTAAATATTTTACAATGCACGCAAATGAATCTACCTTCCTGATCTACTGTGGATGAAATGATCTCAAATGGGATTCCTCTGTGTACTAAGATACTGACACCTCTGGAATGAGCTGTGTAGGTTGAGTGGAAACAATGGTCCACCCATGAGCGATTCATATATGCTATTTTGTCGTCCTGCAGATGTGTCTCCTGTAGGCAGATGATTGCTGGAAAGTGCGATTTGACCTGTTCCATTACTGCTATCCTTTTTGTGGGGTCCCCCAAGCCACGGACATTCCAAGAAAGAATGTTAATCCTACCCGCCATCCAGGTGGTATGCGTATGTAGTGCAGGCAGTCACACCCGGCAAAGAGTTCCAACCCTCCTCCACCTTCCTGAACCACATGAGAACCATTAGCAGACATAAATATAAAAGCATCATTAAAGCTGCAGAAACATCCCCCCCCCCCCCCGCATCTAACAGTTGTCCCACAACATATACGTTGAAACTGAGGCACCAGTCCATCCTGAAGCCGAAATAAGAGAGACAAAATTCCCGCTTCCCAAAATGGTTTAAGGCAAGGAAAAAAAATGCCTGAGAACAATGAAAGATGCAGGAAAGTGAGAAAAACAAAAACAGTCTCTGGAAGTGAAAAAGGGAAAGAAAGGAAACCTAAACTCCTCCTCTTCTAGGGAGTTCTGCTGGAACCAATCAATGGGTATCATAATAATTTTATCCACTGGGCCAATCCTATGTAATCGCAGCAGAAAGTCGAGTATTCATCATCCATAAAGTCCTTAAAGGGTTACATATCAACGTTATGGACATTGCCTGAGCCGTTGCTTATTCATGTCGAGCCATCTGAGAGCGTCTTTAGGATTTTCAAAAAAGAATGTCTCTAGAAGTGCAGCCACCCTGAGCCTCGCTGGGTACAGCATGGAGTACGAGACTTGTGCATTTCTCAGGCGTCGTTTCACATTTGTGAATTGAGCTCTTCTTTTTGAAATTTCAACTGAATAATCAGGAAAGAAGGATATCTTGTGGCCGTGCACCGTTATGGACCCTTTGTTTCTAGCCGCTCTTAGGATCGCATCCCGGTCTCTATAATGTAGTAGTTTCACCAGGACAGGTCTTGGAGGAGCTTCGGGAGGCAGGGGTCTGGTGGGCACTCTGTGGGCTCTCTCCACTGCATACAGGGGGGAAAGGGCCTCTGCGCCAAATCCTTTTTGTTGCCATCTCTCAAAGAATTCTGACGGATTTGTGCCTTCCATTTTTTCTGGAACCCCTATCAGCGGCACATTGTTTCTCCTCAATCTATTTTCTAAATCATCTGTCTTGTTAAGTAGAAATGCCAGTTGCTGATCATGCCTGTGGGAGTCACGGGAAACCTGGGGCATTTTGTCCTCTAAATCACTGATTCTCCCCTCTGACACAGTCATGCGGTCATTCACTTTTTGGAGGCTCTGTTTCACACCTGATAACTCCTCCATAATTTGGCCCATCCAGGAGCTGAGGGATGTCATCATGGAGCCATTTTGAGCTATAGCTGCAAGCACGTCTTTCAGAGTGGGCTCAGCACCCTACAGAATTGTGGCAGGCTAAGGGGTGCTTCACACATAGCGAGATCGCTACCGAAATCGCTGTTACGTCGCGGTTTTGGTGACGCAACAGTGACCTAATTAGCGATCTCGCTGTGTGTGACACTGAGCAGCGATCTGGCCCCTGCTGTGAGATCGCTGCTCGTTACACACAGCCCTGGTTCGTTTCTTCAAAGGCGCTCTCCCGCTGTGACGCACACATCGCTGTGTGTGACAGCGAGAGAGCGACGAAATGAAGCGAGCAGGGAGCAGGAGCCGGCATCTGGCAGCTGCGGTATGCTGTAACCAAGATAAACATTGGGTAACCAAGGGAAGACCTTTCCCTGGTTACCTGATATTTACCTTCGTTACCAGCCTCCACCGCGCTTGCTGCCAGTGCCGGCTCCCTGCTCTCTGCACATGTAGCTGCAGTACACATCAGGTAATTAACCCGATGTGTACTGTAGCTAGGAGTGCAGGGAGCCAGCGCTAAGCAGTGTGCGCGGCTCCCTGCTCTCTGTACACGTCGGGTTAATTAACCCGACGTGTACTGTAGCTAGGAGAGCAAGGAGCCAGCGCTAAGCATGTTACTGCCTACCTGACGTGGGAGTCATCACCTTGGTTTGGGGGTGGAGTGGTCGCAATGCCACGGACTGCCTCTTCTAGAAGATCTACCTAGTGCTGAAGCACCTGCTGTTGCTGCTGCTGCACTTGATGTTGCTGTCTGTTGCTGCCACTGGACCTCTTGAATCAGCAGTATTTGTTTTCTATTGCTGCTGCAAAGCTTATTGTTGCTGTCGCTGAGCTTGCTGTTGCTGTATGTTGGCCTGCAGCAGCTGCTTGATTAGCTTCTCCATTTTGTCCCAGTGTACTTCCATACTTATGGCCGCCATTACCCAGGACAGGCAGTTTTTCCACAGCAATCACACTTGCTCCCTGGGAATCTTGCCCGCACTTCTAGCACCAAATGTAAAGTTCTGATTCACTCAATTGCGGGTTTGAGGCAAAACAGGAACAATTTCCATTTAAGCCCAGTAGGTTTATTCCATCCTTCTAAACCACTCCAGTAAAATAGAAACAAAAACAGCCTTTTTCCACACAGAGTAATAAACAAAGTAAAAAGCCTGTATATTTATCTGCGGGGTTCGCCCTCACAAGATTTCACATCAAGATATTCCACAGGATGGGTTCCAACCTACACACACACACACACACACACACACACACACACACACACGCACACACACCACCCGTCAGGCTACTAGTCTCCATTTCAGTTGTTGCACCACTCCTAGTAGTGGGGTTGTAAAAAAAAAAAAAACTAGCTCTGACGTGCCCTAATAACTTAGTATTAGGTATTCTAGAGCTTGTGTCCGGGCTTACATCACAGAGGATAACCATCTCTGCAATATATACCTCTCATCGACTACATGTTAGTCAGCCATCTTACAACATTTTAATTGTAAGACCCATTGGAACACGCATGCATCCCTTTATTTTTTCATCTAATACCTTTCTCATCCACATGCTATGGGAGTACTCCAGCTTCAGCCCATCTTTGAAAGAAACCCTATCCTTTATCTATAGAGTGTATGTTTTTATACTTCAACCAAACCCCTTAGTATATATTGTAGATGACTGGTCTAATGAACATCAGATCAGCGTAGGAATTTCCTGTATCCTCTATAATCTTAGGAAACTTACAGGTGTCTATTAGATTCAGTATGATTCTCCATCTAATAGCAAATTAATAAACTAAATAAGATAATACTTGTAGAAAAGGGAGTGTACAAAAAGAGCAATGTCATGTGAAATTTGATAATGGGTAATTTTCTCTTAAATTGTTGCTCCACTTCTTATATTTTATCTATCCCATGGATTAGGTTCCCAGTATCTGATCTGTGAGGTTCCAACATTCGGCAGCTACACTAATCACCTATTTCAGTGCCAATGGTGGCTGGATGGTAGAAGTTTTGCAACTGAACAGTACATCTCCGTAAATTATGTAGTGACCACTGCACATCCGTCCACCTCTATTCATTTGAATATATCTAGGGATTGGTCATCAATATAAAGTAGTTTGGTAACCAACTAGGGTATAGTATGTCTGTTATTGGGTTAAACTGAGTATAACTGAGTAAATACTATGTTTGATCTTGTATTTTGATTCTTGTGAATGTACGCATGGTGCCTCTAATGGCAGTTCATAATTGAATACCTTGCTGAATAGAATTATCTGACCTGGAGAAGCCTATGAGGTTCCAAGTCTTGGATTTCCACTGTTCCGAATGAACAAATATCTGAATTGTTTCTTAAAGTGCACCAATCACCAGGATTTTCCTATATAACCTAAAGACAGTCCTAAACTGGCACTGTCAGGCTGATTCTCTACATACCTTTAGTTGTCAACTAGGATGTATAGTTTTTGAAAACACAAGCAAGTAGAGTTTGTAAAATGTACAGCTTTTTCATTGGCTGCAGCTGCCGATCAACTAATAGCTGGGGTGGGTTTTGATTGTGATTCCTGCCCTCCTGCCTGTTGTTCCTCTCCCTATCTTTTATTTATGCTAATTCCATTATAGAAGCGTTTTACTAATGGTTGTGGCTAAATCAAAGTGTGTAGAAGAACCTGTGCTGATGTCATACCCATGTGACCAGAAAGGGCGGGGCCTCAGCCTGCAGAAAAATAATGTTGCTTCCTGGTATCAGTTATGTTGCCTGAGGCCCTGCCCCTTGTGGTCACATGGGTATGACATCAGCAAGGTCCTTCTAGCCACAACCATTAATAAAACACTTCTATAATAGAATTAGCATAAATAAAAGATAGGGGGAGGAACAACCGGTAGAGGGGCGGAAATCACTATGAAAACCCTTCCCAGCTATTAGCTGATCGGCAGCTGCTGACAATCAAACTTTACATTTCACAAACTTTACTTGCTTGTGCTTCAAAATTTGTACATCCTAGCTGACAAGTAAAGGTATGTATAGAATCAGCATGATAGTGCCAGTACCAGTGCCAGTGCTTTAGGTTATATAGGAAAATCCTGGTGATTGGTGCGCTTTAAGAGGCACAGCTTATAATGTTAAACAGAATGGAAAATAGGCTAAAATACTATGGAATGAACACCGGGGTACCACTACGTAGTAGTGGGTATGGTCTTCAATAAGCATTTTATAAAAAAAAAAGAACAAGAAGAACAAAAGCCAAGGATATAGTGAAATATAAATTGATTTTTATTAAATATTTTAATATGCAAAAAGTGATTGGTACAAAAAAGAAATAAAACAAAATAAAAAACTTTTGAGATATCACAATTATGACAAATTTTCCATCCATTTTGTACACCGACCCATAACGGGAGAGATATATTTCTCCTCTTTATAACAAGAGGACATTTTTGACATCTAATATTATATCTTCTGAAATATATTCACATATAGTTGTTTACATTTTTCCAGTGGTCACACAGCCTGGGAGGGGGGCTCTACTTTTGCTTTCCTGTTCATCTAATGCAGGTTACCATGAAACATAGCCACTATTGTCTCTGTACCTGATCCTCTAATTTTTTTATTCATTATATCTTTTTTGTACCAATCATCACTTTTTGCATATTAAAATATTTAATAAAAATCAATTTATATTTCACTATATCCTTGGTTTTCGTTCTTCTCCTTTTTTTTATACAGTTTATAATGTCTTGTTAAAAAGATTGGCCACTACTTTTTTTTTTTTGTTTTTTTTATTATTATTATTATTATTTTTATTGATGGCTTATCTTTTGGCTAAGCTATCCATATGTGATCAGATGTGGTGCGACATCTGGCGCTTAGTCTGATTGGCTGTTACCTGAGAATAATGTGGAATCTGTAATATCTGGCCGCAGCTGCTATAGAAATGTTGAAGCTGATGTGTTCCAGCAGCATCTGAGAATTTCCGTTCAGCGTCTTTAACAGCTGGTCGGTGGGGGTGAAGGTTGCCGCACCACCACCAATTAGATGATGTTGACCTATCCTAAGGATCAATTAAAAAAAAAATGTAGCGGCCAACCTCTTTAAGAACTTAGTGGAAAATGTATTATTGTACACTGTCTCCTATATATAATTACTTCATATTTTGAAGGCATGAGAAGATCAAGAAAAAGGACCCTAAACACATTTATGCTTACGAAGAGATGGGGGAAATTAGATTCAGTACACACTTACCACATCCCAATAATTTGTGCAGGTATGTTATTAGGTTAAACATATTGTCACATTTATGCTGTTATTCTATTAAAGCTTTTTTTTAATTGTGAATTTAAGTGCACCTGTGTTGTACAAGGCAGAGAGCTGATGACAAGCACGCATTATAGTAGCATGGACACTTTTTATGCAGTGATGTAAAGGAAGTGATAATCCGTAATGTCCTCTTGTTTAAGGCATATGTCTGTTCCATGTATTTTTCAAACCTTTTTGTCAAATGTTTTTTTTTTTACATTTTTTTTTCTTTATATATCACTGTCATGAATTTTTTCACCCCCAGGCGATTTTTCTGTTTCTTCCTCCCTTTGTTCCAAGAGCCATAACTTTTTTTTTTTTTTCCCATCAATATAGCCATATAGCTTGTTTTTTTTCCTGGACGAGTTGTACTTTTGAATAACACTATTCATTCTGCCCCATATTGTACTGGAAAACGGGAAAAATATTCCAAGTACGGTGAAATTATTTACTATGTTCGCTATGTGGTAAAACTGACCTGCTATTATAATTCCTCAGGTCGGTACCAGTTTGCAGATACCAAACATGTATAGTTTTGCATTTATCTGAGCTGTGAAATTTTTTTTTTTTTAAGTTTGTAAAAAAAAAAAAAAAAAAAAGTGTTTTGTTGTTATACTCTGAGACCCATAGTGTTCTCATTTTTGAGGATCTGAAATGCAGTCATGGTTTGTTTTTTGCGTCTTGAGCGGACGTTTGTAATCATACCATATTTGGGTAGAGGCGACTTTTTGATCATCTGTTATTATACTTTAACCCCTTCCCGACCATGGACGGAAAGATCCGTCATGGTGCCCTGGGCCTTAAAGACAAAGGACGGATCTTTCCATCATGGCGGAATCGTGGCACCGGAGCCTCTGGTGACTGCGATCGGTTAAAACAAACCGCAGATTCGGGGAGGAGGGGACCTGTACCTGACCTCAGGAGGGGTGGTGCCTCCTCCCCGGACCTACGGAGGCTGTGATTGGCTGACGAACGCCGCTCAACCAAACACAGCCACTGTAATGTTCCAGCCATTTAAAGTGACTGAAACATTGAAATCCAGGCCTGTCCAGTGCAGCTATAGCACTGGCCATTGGCTGGAGCTGGGTGACCTCACTGGATCACCCGCCCCCTGCTCCAGTAGCTCTGATTGGAGAGATCGGCCTTGTGACCGATCTCTCCAATCACAGTGGACCTGTTGCCGGTGACCGCCCCCATCAGCTTCACTTGTCGGTCCCTGCAGCATGCCAGCACAGTGAGTGTATACAGTGCAATGGCAGGGCGACAAGCTCCGGTCCCATGCTGTTATTTGACCAGAGCATGGGACCCGGAAGTTGCCACGCTGCCATTGCAATGTATGAAACCGGCGAAAAGCCTCCCGATCCACCACCGCCGCCCTCCATCTGCCACAGTGCCACCGCTCCCCCCTATCTGCTGCCCGGCCCCTTTCCCTCGTGATCGGCTGCTCGCCCCCTCACCTCCGTGATGTGCTCCCAGCCCCCTCCACTCGTGATCGGCTGCCCGCCTCCTCTCCTCCCTTATGTGCTGCCCGGCCCCGCCCCCTCTCCTCCCTTATGTGCTGCCCGGCCCTGCCCCCTCTCCTCCGTTATGTGCTCTGCGCCCCCTCTCCTCCGTTATGTGCTGCCCGGCCCCGCACCCTTCCCTCCGTTATGTGCAGCCCGGCCCCGCCCCCTCTCCTCTGTTATGTGCTGCGCGTCCCCTCTCCTCCCTTATGTGCTGCGCGCTCCCGCCCCCACTCCTCCGTTATGTGCTGCGCGCTCCTGCCCCCACTCCTCCGTTATGTGCTGAGCGCTCCCTCTCCTCTGTTATGTGCTGCCCTGCCCCTCTCCTCCGTTATGTGCTGCGCGCCCCCTCTCCTACGTTATGTGCTGCGCGCCCCCTCTTCTCCGTATGTGCTGCCCTCCCCCTCTCCTCCGTTATGTGCTGCACGCCCCCTCTCCTCCATTATGTGCTGCGCGCTCCCGCCCCCTCTCCTCCGTTATGTGCTGCTCGCCGCCTCCCCTCCGTGATCCTCTCACCCCCGTGATCGGCTACCCGCCCCCTCCCCTGTCACCCCCGTGATGTGCGCTCCCTCCCCTGTCACCCCCGTGATGTGTGCTCCCTCCCGTCACCCCCGTGATGTGTGCTCCCTCCCCTGTCACCCCCGTGATGTGTGCTCCCTCCCCTGTCACCCCCGTGATGTGTGCTCCCTCTCCTGTCACCCCCCGTGATGTGTGCTCCCTCCCCTGTCACCCCCGTGATGTGTGCTCCCTCCCCTGTCACCCCCGTGATGTGTGCTCCCTCCCCTGTCACCCCCGTAATGTGTGCTCCCTCCCCTGTCACCCCCGTGATGTGTGCTCCCTCCCCTGTCACCCCCGTAATGTGTGCTCCCTCCCCTGTCACCCCCGTAATGTGTGCTCCCTCCCCTGTCACCCCTGTAATGTGTGCTCCCTCCCCTGTCACCCCCGTGATGTGTGCTCCCTCCCCTGTCACCCCCCGTGATGTGTGCTCCCTCCCCTGTCACCCCCGTGATGTGTGCTCCCTCCCTTGTCACCCCCGTGATGTGTGCTCCCTCCCCTGTCACCCCCGTGATGTGTGCTCCCTCCCCTGTCACCCCCGTGATGTGTGCTCCCTCCCCTGT
Organism: Anomaloglossus baeobatrachus; assembly: GCF_048569485.1. Taxonomy (NCBI): domain Eukaryota; kingdom Metazoa; phylum Chordata; class Amphibia; order Anura; family Aromobatidae; genus Anomaloglossus; species Anomaloglossus baeobatrachus. Next base: position 206,907,312 of record NC_134357.1, on the reverse strand, counting down.
CACCCCCGTGATGTGTGCTCCCTCCCCTGTCACCCCTGTGATGTGTGCTCCCTCCCCTGTCACCCCCGTGATGTGTGCTCCCTCCCCTGTCACCCCCGTGATGTGTGCTCCCTCCCTTGTCACCCCCGTGATGTGTGCTCCCTCTCCTGTCACCCCCGTGATGTGTGCTCCCTCCCCTGTCACCCCCGTGATGTGTGCTCCCTCCCCTGTCACCCCCGTGATGTGTGCTCCCTCCCCTGTTACCCCCGTGATGTGTGCTCCCTCCCCTGTCACCCCCCGTGATGTGTGCTCCCTCCCCTGTCACCCCCGTGATGTGTGCTCCCTCCCCTGTCACCCCCGTGATGTGTGCTCCCTCCCCTGTCACCCCCGTGATGTGTGCTCCCTCCCCTGTCACCCCCGTGATGTGTGCTCCCTCCCCTGTCACCCCCGTGATGTGTGCTCCCTCCCCCTGTCACCCCCGTGATGTGTGCTCCCTCCCCTGTCACCCCCGTGATGTGTGCTCCCTCCCCTGTCACCCCCGTGATTTGTGCTCCCTCACCTGTCTCCTCCGTGATCTGCGCTGCACTCCCTCTACCACCTCTCACCCCTCCCAGATCTGCTGCCTCCTTCATCTCCTGTGATCCTGCTGCCTAGATCCATGCTGTAGGGTAACTATCCCTAATCTCACCTCCCACTCCCCTTCCCTCCCATCTCCCCCTTCCCCCCATCCTCTGCCGCTCCTGCATCCACTGCGCCCTCTCCCATCCGCCCCCACCCTATCCAGCCGCCGCTGTCCCACATTCACAGATGCTCCCTTTATATGCCGCTGGCCCCCCATCTGCCACCCCCCCCCCACATCTGCCGCTGTTCTGATCCATCCTGTAAGTATTGTTCGTGGCTCTTTTCTAACTATCCCCAATCGCATCTCCCACTCCCTCTCCCCGCCCTCCTCCCCCACCTGCTTGCCGCCAAGTGCTGATCAGCTACGTGATTTTTTGCAGAACATTCGTGCGTGCGCCCTGGTTTTTTTTTCTATGCCATGGGGGTCTAGTTTCCAAATGGGGTCACATGTGGGGAGCTCCACTGTTTCGGCACCTCAGGGGGTCTCCAAACACAACATGGAATACGCTAATTATCCCAGACAATTTTGCGTTTGAAACGTCAAATGACGCTCCTTGCATTCTGAGCCCTGCTGTGCGCCCAAACATTTGATTTCCACCACATATGAGGTGTCTGTGTACTCAGGAGAAATTGCACAATACATTTAATGTGCAATTTTTCCTGATACCCTTGTGAAAAAAAAGCTACCTGGTTGAAGTAACAATTTTTTGTGGTAAAAAGCATTTTTTTTTATTTTCACGGCTCAACTCTATTAACTTTTGTGAAGCCCCCAGAGGTTCAAAGTGCTCAATAAACATCTAGATAAATTCCATGAGGGGTCTAGTTTCCAAAATGGGGTCACATGTGGTGGAGCTCCACTGTTTCGGCACCTCAGGGGCTCTCCAAACGCAACATGGTGCGGCTAACGATTGCAGCTAATTTTCTGTTCAAAAGTCAAATGGCGCTCCTTCCCTTCCGAGTCCTGCCGTGCGCCCAAACAGTGTTTTTTCGCCACATATGAGGTATCTGCGTGCTCAGTAGAAATTGCCCAACAAATTTTGGGGGTTCATGCTACCCTTGTGACTATGCAATATTTGAGGCTAAATTAACATTTTTGTTGGAAAAAGTAAAATGTTCATTTTTTCCTTCCACATTGCTTTAGTTACTGTGAAGCACCTGAAGGGTTTATAACCTTCTTGAATGTGGTTTTGAGTAGGCTGAGGGGTGCTGTTCTTCGAATGCTGTCACTTTTGGGTGTTTTGTGTCATGTAGACCTTTCAAAATCGCTTCAAATGTGATGTGGTCCCTAAAAAAAAAATGAGAAATTGCTCATAAACTTTGAACCCCTATAATTTCCTTAATTTTTTTTTTTTTTCCCCAAAATTGTTCTGATGTAAAGTAGACATATGGGAAATGTTATTTATTAATAATTTTGTGCCATATGTCTCGTTGGTTTTAGAGCATAAAAATTAAAAGTTTGAAAATTGCGCCATTTTCTAAATTTTTGCCAAATTTCCGAAATTTTCAAAAATGAACGCAAAAAAGATCGGCCTAAATTTACCACTAACATGAAGCCCAATATGTCACGAAAAAACAATCTCAGAATCACCGGGATCCGTTTAAGAGTTCCAGAGTTATAACCTCATAAAGTGACACTGGTCAAAATTGCAAAAAATGTCCTGGTCTTTAGGTTCAAAATAGGCTTGGGGCTGAAGGGGTTAATCCCTTCCCGACCTTTGACGCACCATATGCGTCATGAAACCTTGTGCCTTCCCGACCTTTGACGCACCATATGCGTCATGGCGGGTTTCCGTTCCTGCAGTGCTGGTGACCGGGTTTACTGAAATGTCACCAGCGCTGCAGGTACATAAGGACTTGTAGTTGAGCCCAGGGCTATGATCGCTCTGATTGGCTTTTGAAAGTGTCACTTTCACTTTCACATTCAATCAGAACGATTGTAATATTTCACCAATGAAACTTGGTGAAATACTACACTCCAGCCATGGCTGATGATGCAATATCATCAGCCATTGGCTGGAGCAGGGAGAGCTCCGTGTAATGCCCCCCCCACCATCTGATTGGAGGTAGCGTCCATGTGACGCTATCCCTCCAATCAGATGTGGAGGAGCGATGTGACCGGTGGGTGCCCTCCCCATTCAGCTTCATCCTGACCGTGGACTGCGACACTGAAGAGGAGGGTCATCTGCTGCCGCTGCCACCGCGATCTGCCGCCACTGATCACCATCTGGTAAGTTTTTCTCCCCTCTTTGCTGTCTTTCCCTTCGTTTCTGTGCTGTCTTCCCCCTCCCTTCTTTGCTGTTCCGTGCTCCCCTCTGCTGTCTTCCGTCCCCCCCCCCGTGTTGTTCGATCCCACCCCCACCCCGACCTCCGCTCCCCCCCGCCGTCTGATTCTACCCCCCCCAACCCACACTGACCTCCCCTGCCTGTGATCACTCTCCGCCGGTGTCCTGCTTCTGACACCTGGCTGGTGTGCGTGACTGCTGCTGCTGCCAGTGATGAATCCCCCGCCCTAGTATAAACTGGGCAGCAGGAAGGTGATCACCCGGACCCCCCTGCACCCCTGCGATCTGCGCCCCTGCGATCGCCCCACCTGGGGCCCCCTGCGATCTGCGCCCCTGCGATCTGTGCCCCTGCAATCGCCTCACCTGCGCCCCTGCGATCGCCCCACCTTCGCCCCTGCGATCTGCGCCCCTGCGATCTGCGCCCCTGCGATCTGCGCCCCTGCGATCTGCGCCCCTGCGATCTGCGCCCCTGCGTTCTGCGCCCCTGCGATCGCCCCACCTGCGCCCCTGCGATCGCCCCACCTGCGCCCCTGCGATCTGCGCCCCCCTGCGATCGCCCCACCTGCGCCCCCGCGATCTGCGCCCCCCCTGCGATTGCGTCCCCCTGCACCCCGGTGATTATGCCCCTGTGATTATGCATCCCTGCGACTGTGCCCCTGTGATTATGCGTCCCCCTGTGCCCCGGTAATTACACCCCTGCGATTGCGTCCCTGTGATTGCATCCCCCTGTGATTGCGTCCCCTTGCGCCCCGGTGATTGCGCCCCAGTGATTACGGCTCCTGCATCTCCTCAGCCCTCTTCTGCAGTAGAAAGTTTCACCAAGCACTTGCACATACACACGCACACTAAAATAAAGTTTAGGGTTTGGGGTTTTTTTGCACACGCGCAAACAAATGTCCTGCTCGTCCCTCCGTAGCTGATAGTGAGGGAGAGGGTCCCACTTTTCTCTATTTCTTCCACTCTTCCTCCTCCAGTGACACAGACATGACGTCGCAGGACAAGAAATCGTCCGGAGGCCGGGAGGAGAAGAGCCGGAGGCCGGGAGGAGAAGAGCCGGAGGCCGGGAGGAGAAGAGCCGGAGGCCATGGTGGAAGACCCACAGTAAAGTGTGAGTAACCCCCAACCTAGCGCTAGTGCACTAAACCACACACACACCAAACTGAAGTACATTACACCACTCTAACCTGAAATACACTACGTCAGGTTGGTATGCGGTGTGGTATAGTGTACGTCAGGTTGTAGTGTGTGTGTGTGTGTGTGTGTGTGTGTGTGTGGTGTATACTACACCACACATCAACCTGACACACACCAACCTGAGGTACACTACCCTATACCACACTGCAGACCAACCTGACTTAGTGTATGTTAGGTTGGTGTGTGGTGCATGTCAGGATGGTGTGTGTGGTGTATACTACACCACACATACCAACCTGACGTACACTACACCACACACACACACATCAACCTGACCTACACTACACCACATACCAACTTGACATACACTACGTCAGGTTGATATGTGGTGTAGTGTAGGTCAGGTTGATGTGTGTGTGTGTGTGTGGTGTAGTGTACGTCAGGTTGGTATGTGTGGTGTAGTATACACCACACACACCATACTGACATACAGCAACCTAACATAAACTAAGTCAGGTTGGTGTGTGGTGGGGTGTGGGGTGTAGTGTACGTCAGGTTGATGTGTGTGTGGTAAACACCACACACACCAACCTGATGTATACTACACTACACACACACACACACCAACCTGACGTATACTACACTACACACACACCAACCTGACATACACTACATACTCTCCATACGCCACATGGTGTCCGTAAATAATTGGAGCTAATTTTCATTCAAATTGTTAGGAGACACAATGTCGCGTATGGAGAGCCCCTGTGTGCCTACACATTGGTGCTCCCCCAAAAGTGACCCCCATTTTGGAAACTACAGTCATGGCCAAAAGTTTTGAGAATGACACCAAAATTATATTTTCACATGATCTGTTGCCCTCTGGTTTTTAATTGTGTTTGTCTGATGTTTACATCACATACAGAAATATAATTGCAATCATATTATAAGTACCAAAAGGTTATATTGACAGTTAGAATGAGTTAATGCAGCAAGTCAATATTTGCAGTGTTGACCCTTCTCCTTCAGGACCTCTGCAATTCTCCCTGGCATGCTCTCAATCAACTTCTGGACCAAATCCTGACTGATAGCTGTCCATTCTTGCATAAGCAATGCTTGCATTTTGCCAGAATTTGTTGGTTTTTGTTTGTCCACCCGTCTCTTGATGATTGCCCAAAAGTTCTCAATGGGATTAAGATCTGGGGAGTTTCCAGGCCATGGACCCAAAATCTGTATGTTTTGTTCCATGAGCCATTTAGTGATCACCTTTGCTTTATGGCAAGGTGCTCCATCATGCTGGAAAAGGCATTGTTGGGCGCCAAACTGCTCTTGGACAGTTGGGAGAAGTTGCTCTTGCAGGACATTCTGGTACCATTCTTTATTCATGGCTGTGTTTTTAGACAAGACTGTAAGTGAGCCGATTCCCTTGGCTGAGAAGCAACCCCACACATAAATCGTTTCAGGATGCTTAACAGTTGGCATGAGACAAGACTGGTGGTAGCGCTCACCTCTTCTCCTAATAAGCTGTTTTCCAGATGTCCCAAACAATCGAAAAGGGGATTCATCTGAGCAAATTACTTTACCCCAGTCCTCAGCAGTCCACTCCCTGTACCTTTTGCAGAATATCAGTCGGTCCCTGATGTTTTTTCTGGAGAGAAGTGGCTTCTTTGCTGCCCTCCTTGAAACCAGGCCTTGCTCAAGCAGTCTCCGCCTCACAGTGCGTGCAGAAGCACTCACACCAGCCTGCTGCCATTGCTGAGCTAGATCGGCACTGCTGGTAGTCCAATCCCGCAGCTGAAACAGTATTAGGATACGGTCCTGGCGTTTGCAGGTCCTTCTTGGGCGCCCAGGAGCCTTTTTGGCAACAATGGAAGCTCTCTCCTTGAAGTTCTTGATGATGCGATGGATTGTTGACTGAGGTGCAATCTTGGTAGCTGCGATACTCTTCCCTGTTAGGCCATTTTTGTGCAGAGCAATGATGGCTGCACGTGTTTCTTTAGAGATAACCATGGTTAACTGAAGAGAAACAATGATACCAAGCACCAGCCTCCTTTTAAAGTGTCCAGTGGTGTCATTCTTACTTAATCATGACTGATCGCCAGCCCTGTCCTCATCAACACCCACACCTGTGTTAATGGAACAATCACTAAGGGTACCTTCACACTTAGCGATGCAGCAGCGATCCGACCAGCGATCTGACCTGGTCAGGATCGCTGCTGCATCGCTACATGGTCGCTGGTGAGCTGTCAAACAGGCAGATCTCACCAGCGACCAGTGAACAGCCCCCAGCCAGCAGCGACGTGCAAGCGACGCTGCGCTTGCACGGAGCCGCCGTCTGGAAGCTGCGGACACTGGTAACTAAGGTAAACATCGGGTATGGTTACCCGATGTTTACATTAGTTACCAGTGTGAGCAGGGAGCAGGGAGCCGCGCACACTAAGCGCTGGCTCCTTGCTCTCCTAGCTACAGTACACATCGGGTTAATTAACCCGATGTGTAATGCAGCTACATGTGCAGAGAGCAGGGAGCCGCGCACACTGAGCGCTGGCTCCTTGCTCTCCTAGCTGCTGTACACATCGGGTTAATTAACCCGATGTGTACAGCAGCTACATGTGCAGAGAGCCGGAGCCGGCAGCACAGGCAGCGTGAGAGCTGCGGAGGCTGGTAACTAAGGTAAATATCGGGTAACCACCTTGGTTACCCGATGTTTATCTTGGATACAGCTTACCTCAGCTGTCAGACGCCGGCTCCTGCTCCCTGCTCGCTTCATTTGTCGCTCTCTTGCTGTCACACACAGCGATCTGTGTGTCACAGCAGGAGAGCGGCTTTGAAGAAAACGAATCAGGGCTGTGTGTAACGAGCAGCGATCTCGCAGCAGGGGCCAGATCGCTGCTCAGTGTCACACACAGCGAGATCGCTAATGATGTCACTGCTGCGTCACAAAAAGCGTGACTCAGCAGCGATCTCGGCAGCGAGCTCGCTGTGTGTGAAGCACCCCTTAAACAATGTTAGCTGCTCCTTTTAAGGAAGGAATGCAATGATGTTGAAATGTGTTTTGGGGGTTAAAGTTCATTTTCTTAGCCAATATTGACTTTGCAAGTAATTGCTGTTAAGCTGATCACTCTTTATGACATTCTGGAGTATATGCAAATTGCCATTAGAAAAACTTAAGCAGTAGACTTTGTAAAAATTAATATTTGTAGCATTCTCAAAACTTTTGGCCATGACTGTAGACCTCCCAAGGAACTTATCTACATGCATAGTGAGTACTTTGAACCTCCAGGTGCTTCACAAATTGATGAAATGAAAATGAAAAAGTACTTTTTTTTTTTCTTCACAAATTGTCTTTTAGCCTCAATTTTTTTCATTTTTACATCGGCAACAGGATAAATTGGATCCTAAAATTTTTTGGCCAATTTCTCCTGAGTACATAGATACCTCATATGTGGTCATAAACCACTGTTTGGGTGCACGGCAGGGCTCGGAAGGGAAGGAGCGCCATTTGACTTTTTGAATGGAAAATTAGCTCCAAAAGTCAAATAGCCTTCCGAGCCTTGCCGTGCACCCAAACATCACATATGAGGTATCTGTGTACTCAGGAGAAATTGCACAATAAATTTTATGGTGTAATTTTTCCTGATACCCTTGTGGAAAAAAAAGCTACCTGGTTGAAGTAACAATTTTGTGGTAAAAGAAAATATAAATATTTTCACGGATCAACGTTATAAAGTTCTGTGAAGCCCCCAGGGGTTCAAAGGGCTCACTAAACCTCTAAAAAAAAAAAAATTCCATGATGGGTCTAGTTTACAAAATGGGGTCACTTGTGCAGGAGTTCCATTGTTTAGGTACCTCAGGGGGTCTCCAAACGCAACATGGCGTCCCCTTACGATTCCAGACAATTTTGCGTTTGAAAAGTTAAATGGCGCTTCTTGCCTTCCGAGCCCTGCCGTGCACCCAAACATTTGATTTCCACCACATATGAGGTATCTGCGTACTCAGGAGAAACTGCACAATAAATTTTATGGTGTAATTTTTCCTGATACCCTTGTGAAATGCTACATTTTATGGCTAAAGTAACATTTTTGTGTAAAAAAAAAAAGTAAATTTTCATTTTTTCCTTCCACATTGCTTTGATTCTTGTGAAGCACCTAAAGGGGTAATAAACTTCTTGGATGTGGTTTTGAGTAGCCTGAGCTGTACAGTTTTTAGAATGGGGTTACTTTTGGGTATTTTCTGTCACCTAGGCCTCTCAAAGTCGCTTCAAATGTGATGTGGTCCCTAAAAAATGTTTTTTTTGTAAATTTTGTTGGAAAAATGAGAAATTGCTGATGAACTTTGACCCCTTCTAACTTCCTAACAAAAAAAATTTCTTTCTCGCCTTTTCATTGGGGGACACAGACTGTGGTTATATGGTGTCTCCAGGGGTGGCTTGACTCTAGGTTTGAAAAAAGTGTTAGCTCCTCCTCCCACAGCATATAACCCCAGCTAGGCGGGAACTAGCTCAGTTTTTTCCTAGTGTCAGCAGGGAGGCTGACATGTCTGGACTGAGCTCCACCAGAGGTGCCTCAGGCCAACTTATTTTTACTTTTTATTTTGTTTCTTTTCTTATTCATTCTATTTTTGATAGGGGCAATACCGGGGTGCCCTGCCACCCCCTTTCCCCCTGTGTACGGGTAGAGGAAACCTGGCGTGCACAAGCAGTCAGTCTTCCCTCGCGCCCAAGTGGTCGGGTCTGTGTACCCCTCCAGGCTCCCTGGGAGCACCTCACACCAAGTTAGCTCCAGAGGGCTAGCAGAGCAGAGAACCTGCTTCAGCCTTGAGCCGAAGATGCGTCCCCGAGATCCCCGCATCCCAGGACCGACGCGTCTTCAGACGGAGCCAGGAGCAGGTAGGGAGACGACGAGTCAGTCCCCTGCATCCAAACCGCCGCCTGGAAAGGCGCCGGTGGGGCGATGCAGGCCGTGATCCCGGGGAAGCATCATTAATTTAGCTCCCGGCGTCGGCCTGCATTCTAGCAACGCCCCCTCCACTGCTCTAGAAGCCGCTCCCTCAAGTGGGCCGTCTCTCCCCTCCATGCTGCCAGAGAATACTGGACACCATTACACGTGGGGAGCAGACACTGGTGAGATCGCCTCCTTGGCTCTGCGATTCTGCAGCACTATATACCCCTCTGGTCAGTGGTATATCGCTGTCTTTCTAGCGGTGTGTGTCTGCTGGCTGGCGGTGTATATCAGCTTTTAGCAGTATATAGTTACTGTGCCTATAGTTATATACCGACTGTTTGACAGGGTGTGCTACTTTACTCGGTATATACCGGCTCTGCATAGCAGTCATTTATAATACTGCTAGCATCTCCTCACCCACAGCAGTCCCTTTATAATACTGCTAGAGGCTCACTGTACTTATTGTGGAACTGTTGCTGACATGCATAACCGCAAGGGTGATAAATCTTCCCAGGCGTCCTCTACGGACCTGTACTATGCTTGTACCACCTGTGGACGCTTGTTTTCTAATGGCTGAAGCTATCCACTATGCCGGGGCTTAGTAGTATCCCCTACTACAGTGTCACAACAGCCTCCGCTGCCGGACCAGGAGGTTGTGCAGTCTGTGGATTTGGCTGCGGCGACTAGCCAGGCAGTACCCCAGTCTGATGACGTTATTCCTGCCTGGGCTCTTCTAATGTCTAAGAGGTTAGATGACCTGGCCGCTCAGATATCCCAGCCTTCCACAGGCTCTCACAGCCTCCCCCCCGGCTCAGCTCCCGCAGGGGAGCCCACCTTCGTCTGGTGTCTCGTTCCCAGTACGTAAAAAGGCTGTGTCCAAAAGGCGCCATTGCGACCGTTACGTCTCGGACGATGATCAGTCTGACTCAGGCTCCGTGACCTTTAGTAGTCACGATTCCCAAGACTCTGACTCTGGTTCAAATGTCCCTTCTGAGTCTAGACATATGGAAGACACATTCATTTCGGCTGTCAATCACTCTGTCGATTTCTGATCAGCCTTCGGACCCGACTTCTCAGTCGGCAATCAAGCGGGCTAAGAAGCCTCCTAAGTCCTTTGCCCAGGATCCAATTTTTCATCAAATCATATCTAAAACGGTGGGATCACCCTGATAGGAGGTTTAATAAGAAATCCTCCTCTTCATTCGCTTACCCCTTTCCATCGGAACTGGTTAAGCTCTGGTCAGTACCCCCCCGTTGTGGATCCGCCAGTATCCAGGCTGGCTAAACACACGGTTATGTCTGTCTCAGACACCGCGTCTCTCAAGGACTCGTCCGACCGCACAGTTAATGCTGCGGTCAAATCTATTTTCCATGCTTTGGGCTCCTCTCTGCGCCCCCTTTTTACCTTGACATGGGTGGCGAGAGCTATGAGTGTGTGGAGTAGGAACTTGCGCAAGTTGCTTTGCTCTTGCAATATTCCTTCAGAGGCTCTTGAGATCCTTGATTTGTTCTCTCTAGCCTCTAATTACTTGCTTCACGGCTCCTTAGATGCAGCTAGTTTGTCAGCCCTAACGGCAGCCAACGCTGTTTTTGCCCGCAGAGTCCTGTGGCTAAAGATATGGAACGCGGACAGTGCCTCCAAGAAGTCCCTGTCCACACTCCCCTTCCAGGGTCTTCCTCTGTTTGGAGAATCCCTGGACAAGCTTATATCTGAGACGGATGGTAAAAGTACCATTCTACCACAAAAGCGGCCTGTATCCAAAAATTTTAAGTCTTCTTGGCGCAGGCCGCCCCCCAAAAACCATCACAGGGGTCGTCGCAACGCTCAGATCTGGGATCCGGTCCCTCAAGAGACTCTTCCTGGCGTTCCCACTGCAGGCAATCTAAACCCAAGGGACCTCGCCCCGCGAAGGCCCCTTCAGCATGTCGCCGGGTACCCCTCAGAGCCGACTCCTGTTGGAGGGCGGCTTCTGCTTTTTCGGGATATTTGGCTAGACCATACTTACGATGCGTGGGGTCGAGAAATCGTCACCTCAGGTATCAAGATCGATTTCCATTCCCTACCGGCCAACAGGTTTCTGCGTTCTCGGCTTCCAAAGTCCACAACGCAAAGCCAGGCCTTATGTCAGGCCATAGCCTCTGTGCAAAAAGCAAACGTTATCATTCCAGTGCCCCTGGAACAGCGCGGCAAAGGTTTCTATTCAAACCTCTTTATCGTCCCCAAAAAAGATGGCTCTGTCCGTCCTATCCTGGACCTCAAAAGGCTAAACAGGTCCGTACGGATTCGGACCTTCCGAATGGAATCATTGCGAGCCGTACTAGCTGCTATGGAATCGGGAGAATTCCTAGCTTCCATAGACATTCAAGATGCTTATTTACACATTCCCATATGTGTATCGCATCAATGGTTCCTTCGTTTTGCCGTAGGACACAGTCATTTCCAATTCAGGGCCCTTCCCTTTGGACTGGCTACTGCGCCTCGGGTCTTCACAAAGGTAATGGCGGCCGTCATGTTCATTTTGCACCCCAAAGGCGTTCTGGTCGTTCCCTATTTGGACGACCTACTTGTCAAGGGGAGCTCTCCTCAAGTTTGCTCAGAAAGCGTGCAAATTTGCCCAGACACGCTCTCAAGGCTAGGGTGGCTTCTCAACCTCAACAAGTCATCCCTCATTCCTCATCAGCGCATCACCTTTTTAGGTATGCTGATAGACACGGTTCAGGCCTGGGGTTTTTCTTCCAGAAGACAAGAGGTCTTCCCTGATCCGGGCCACCCAAACCCTCCGCTCCCGCCGTTACACATCCCTCCGGAGTGGGATGAGAGTGTTAGGCAAGATGGTAGCAGTCATGGAAGCCGTGTCGTTTGCACAATTCCATTTGCGCCCTCTGCAATTGGATCTTCTGTCTTCTTGGGTCAAGAATCCAGCCTCTCTAGACCGGTCAGTCCGCTTATCTCGGACTGCCCTCAGGTCCCTCATCTGGTGGACTCAGGTCTCATCCCTATCTCAGGGGAAGTCCTTCCGCCCTGTCCACTGACACGTAGTCATGACAGATGCCAGCCTGTTAGGCTGGGGGGCGGTGTTTCTCCACCACACTGCTCACGGACGCTGGTCTCACCCCGAGCGATCCCTTCATATCAACGTTCTGGAGATCAGGGCCATATTTCTGGCCCTTCAGACCTTTCAACCCTTGCTTCTGGGCCTCCCGGTTCGGATCCAGTCAGACAATGCCACGGCTGTGGCTTACGTCAACCGTCGGGGAGGAACTCTCAGCAGGGCAGCGATGAAAGAAGTCTCCAGGATTCTTCTTTGGGCAGAGATGCACATTCCCAATATTTCAGCTGTCCATATTCCGGGGATAGACAACTGGGCCGCAGACTTTCTCAGCAGGCAAGGTCTAGCGGCAGGGGAATGGTTCTCCACGACGAGGTGTTCCATCAGATCACTCTTTGTTGGGGGCTCCCAGATGTGGACCTCATGGTGTCTCGGCTAAACGCCAAAGTACATCCCTTCGTATCTCGGTTGAGAAACCCGCTAGCGCTCGGCTCTGACGCTTTTGTCCTCCCGTGGTCGCAGTTTCGCCTGCCATACGTTTTCCTTCCGTTCCCTCTCATTCCGAGAGTAATCAAGAAAATCAAAGCGGAGGGAATCCCGGTGATCCTCGTGGCCCCGGACTGGCCCAGTAGAGCCTGGTTTCCAGAGCTCCTCCACCTTCTCGGCGACACTGCCTGGCGTCTTCCCGACCGCCCGGATCTTCTGTCGCAAGGTCCAATATTCCACCAGAATACAGCACAGCTGCATTTGACGGCGTGGCGTTTGAATCCGTGATTCTAGCCAAGTCGCGTCTTTCTTCCAGGGTAGTTCATACCATGCTTAAGGCTCGCAAGCCTTCCTCCGCCAGCATTTATCACAGGACCTGGAAGACCTATCTGTCCTGGTGTGACCGTCCTAATCGGTCGCCCCTTACCTTTTCAATCCCTAATGTTCTTGCCTTTTTGCAAGACGGTATGGACTCGGGTCTTGCTCTCAATACCCTTAAAGGACAAGTTTCTGCCTTGTCAATTTTTTTCCAGAAGCAGCTGGCTTCTCGCCCTCAGGTCCGTACCTTTCTTCAAGGGGTGGCGCATTTGGTCCCTCCTTATCGTCACCCCTTAGATCCCTGGGATCTGAATTTGGTTCTCGGAGCACTTCAGCTTCCTCCTTTCGAACCCTTGAGAGAAATCTCTCTTCAACGGCTGTCTTGGAAAGTTGCCTTTTTCGTCGCTATTACCTCTATCAGGCGAGTGTCCGAACTAGCAGCTCTGTCCTGTCGCTCACCTTACCTGATATTCCATCATAAGGTGGTCCTTCGGCCTTCCCCCGCCTTCCTTCCGACGGTCGTATCCTCTTTCCACCTGAACGAGGATATTGTGTTGCCGTCATTCTGCCCGGCCCCGGTCCACTCCTTTGAGAAAGCCCTTCACACTCTCGATGTTGTCAGGGCTCTACGGATCTACATCTCCAGAACAGCGCCGTTGCGCAAGTCCGATGCCCTTTTCGTCCTCTCAGAAGGACACAAAAAGGGCGACCGGGTTTCCAAATCCACGATTTCTCGATGGATCAGGACTGCCATGTGTGAAACTTACAATGCACGAGGTGTCGTTCCCCCTCAATCTGTGTAGGCCCACTCTACACGAGCAGTGGGTGCCTACTGGGCTATCCGCCATCAGGTTTCGGCGGCCCAGCTTTGCAAGGCCGCTACCTGGTCCAGTGTGCACACGTTTACAAAATTCTACAGAGTGCATACGCATGCCTCCGCGGATGCTGCTCTTGGAAAACAAGTCCTTCAGGCAGCAGTGGCCCATTTATAAGTGGCCACTGCTCGGTTTCTTGACAGTGTTGATATATATGTTCACTGCAGTTGCAGTTGTTAGTCAGCTCTTAGTCTGATGTTATACACTGTTAATAGTTCAGTTCCCACCCAGAGACTGCTTTGGGACGTCCCACTGTCTGTGTCCCCCAATGAAAAGGCGAGAAAGGAAATGACATGTTTGTGTACTCACCGTAAAATGTCTTTCTTGGAGCCTTTCATTGGGGGACACAGCTCCCGCCCTTGTGGTTTTGGTTATTCTTCTACTGCTTTTACAACAAACTGAGCTAGTTCCCGCCTAGCTGGGGTTATATGCTGTGGGAGGAGGAGCTAACACTTTTTTCAAACCTAGTGTCAAGCCTCCCCTGGAGACACCATATAACCACTGTCTGTGTCCCCCAATGAAAGGCTCCAAGAAAGACATTTTACGGTGAGTACACAAAAATGTCATTTTTGTTTTGAAAGTTGCGCTGGTGTAAAGTAGACACATGGGAAATTTTATTTAGTAACTATTTTGTGTGACACATTTCTCAGATTTACGGACATAAAATTTCAAATTTTGAAAATTGCGCCATTTTCTAAATTTTTGCCAAATTTCCTTAATTTTCAAAAATGAACGCAAAAAAGATCGGCCTAAATCTACCACTTTCATGAAGTACAATATATCACAAAAAAACTATGTCAGAATCGCCAGGATCCGTTGAAGCGTTCCAGAGTTATAACCTCATAAAGGGACACTGGTCAGAATTGCGCAAAATGGCGAGGTCAGTAAGGTCAAAATAGGCTGGGGGCTGAAGGGGTTAAACAGCTATAATATGCTGGACTGCCTGGCAGCATGCCAAGAAGTATAATCTATTGATTATACTGCTTGGCGTGCTGCCAGGTAGTCCAGCATATTTATGAGCTCTGTATAACTCCTAGATCTGCAGCAGAGAAAATATTAATTTTATCAAAATTACAGCAAACGGCTCAGGAAGTGGCACATTGCTGGAATCAGTGTCTCGGTCTCTACATTATGCTGCTCTCAGATGGGAGAGCAAAAACCTAGTGACAGATTCCCTTTAACTTCCTTTCCTTTCAGGAAGACTTTTCAGCAGAGGCAGGATTATAGTGACATCTATACACAGCTGATAACACAGGATTCACCAATCACAACAGGTGATGACACAGTAGACCCTGCTATTTCTCCCTTCACAATGACATTTGTACATGCATATAAGATGTTTAATCAGTACCGATTGTTGTAGCTATGAATTTCCTGAAACAATAGGTAGTTAGAATTTAAAAAAAGACAGTGGACAGTGTGAAAAAAATGCAAGATTTCTGATTATTATTAATACAGATTGT
Source organism: Anomaloglossus baeobatrachus (assembly GCF_048569485.1). Classification (NCBI taxonomy): domain Eukaryota; kingdom Metazoa; phylum Chordata; class Amphibia; order Anura; family Aromobatidae; genus Anomaloglossus; species Anomaloglossus baeobatrachus. The sequence goes on along the minus strand of NC_134357.1, from coordinate 206,892,161 downwards.
GCTATATAGAAGAAAAAAAGTCAAATTAAAAATAAATAATACATTTAACACAATCACCTGAGTTAACCAATAGTTCATATTTTGATGTGTTTCCCTGAACATAAAACCTACCCCAAAAATAAGCCCTTGCAGGAGGTTCTGTTTTTTTTTTTTGCAGTATGCTTATAATATCAGTTGTACTTCAAAAATAAGCCCTAGATGCATACCATATTGTAATAGTATCCTGAAATAGGGCTTGAGCAGTCCTTTCAGGATATTTAACTTCTATTAGTGTACGTTGCCCCAGTGTGTTGCTGTAAGCCCCGGAAGTTTATAGTCAAGGGCCGACTAGTTAATAACAAATGAATATTCGCCACTTCCCCTGTCCACCCCTTTGTACCAGCGTACAACTGATCACTGATGCTAGCACTGTCTAGTGGGCAGGAAAATAGGTGGGGTAGGCTGTGAATATTCATTTTCCATTAACAGGCGACCCAAAACATAATATAAGATATTCCCTGAAAATAAGCCATAGCGCATCTTTTGGAGACAAAAATATTAGAAGACCCTCTCTTGTTTTTGGGAAACACTGTAGCTTCCCTTCATGGTTCACTGCATTCAATAGTCTGCTGTTTTCCATTTCTCCTCCCTAATAAATTATTTCACCTTTCCCTGAGTGTGTAGGGGCTATTGTATAAGCAGCACAACCGTTTTTCCGCACATTTCTTATTTCAATAATAATGTAGAAGAATCTTTTCATATTTCTTACCGAGCAGATGCCTTGGTAATGTTCTTATGACAAATGAGCTATACTGTACTTACATTTTTTTTAATGTTATATGTAAAGTGTGCATGAAGAATTTTACTTTCAAAGTATTTTATTGACCAAGCATATAAAAAGCCATAACTGGGTATTATTCATTTTCCATGTAGGGAGCTATCTATAATAGACTATTTAACAGTGGTGTAATTAATTTGAATCCTCATCTTATGTTAGCCCAGACCTGATAGTATAATTGTCCAGAGACAAAAGAGAGACACAGTGAGGAGTCCAGAGGTAGATAGTGTGAAAGATAAGTGTTAGGGTACCGTCACACTAAGGGTGCCTTCACACTTTAGCGATGCAGAAGCGATCCGACCAGCGATCTGACCTGGTCAGGATCGCTGCTGCATCGCTACATGGTCGCTGGTGAGCTGTCAAACAGGCAGATCTCACCAGCGACCAGTGACCAGCCCCCAGCCAGCAGCGACGTGCAAGCGACGCTGCGCTTGCACGGAGCCGGCGTCTGGAAGCTGCGGACACTGGTAACTAAGGTAAACATCGGGTATGGTTACCCGATGTTTACATTAGTTACCAGTGCACACCGCTTAGCTTTGCTCTCCTAGCTACAGTACACATCGGGTTAATTAACCCGATGTGTAATGCAGCTACATGTGCAGAGAGCAGGGAGCCGCGCACACTGCTTATCGCTGGCTCCTTGCTCTCCTAGCTACAGTACACATCGGGTTAATTAACCCGATGTGTACAGCAGCTACATGTGCAGAGAGCCAGAGCCGGCAGCACAGGCAGCGTGAGAGCTGCGGAGGCTGGTAACTAAGGTAAAATCGGGTAACCACCTTGGTTACCCGATGTTTATCTTGGTTACAGCTTACCGCAGCTGTCAGACGCCGGCTCCTGCTCCCTGCTTGCTTCATTTGTCGCTCTCTCGCTGCCACACACAGAGATCTGTGTGTCACAGCTGGAGAGCGCCTTTGAAGAAAACGAACCAGGGCTGTGTGTAACGAGCAGCGATCTCGCAGCAGGGGCCAGATCGCTGCTCAGTGTCACACACAGCGAGATCGCTAATGAGGTCACTGCTGCGTCACAAAAAGCGTGACTCAGCAGCGATCTCGGCAGCGAGCTCGCTGTGTGTGAAGCACCCCTAAACAACGTACCAGCGATTCCGACCACGATACGACCTGGTCAAGATCACTGGTGCGTCGCTACAGGGTCGCTAGTGAGCTGTCAAACAGTCAGATCTTGCAAACGACGCAGCAATGATACGGCAGTCGCTGGGACCCTGTCACATAGCACGATTCAAATCTTGATTAGTAACATAGGCGTGCATCTACATTGCCTTTTCCGCGCCCCCTCTGCTCCGATTGGTGGTCGTAACTGCGTTGTGACTGGGCAGCCTTGCCTTTAGAGAAGGCAACATAATAGCGCTTCCATCCTACTCCATTCTTGGCCATCCTACAGTCCCGATGCACAATGGACTGTATTACGATCTGCTGCTACACTCGGTCCGGGACAAGTGAATTCAGCCCTCTGAAATGTACTGCTATCTACAAGCCAGAACAGAGGATGGAAGCGGCCAATCCGAACGCAGTAGCGATCACCAACCGGAACAGAGTGGGCATGGAAAACAACGAAGATGCACGCCTACGTGAGTCGCGAACGAAATCGTTGGGTAAGGTGTCAAACACACCGATGCGTGTTGCCCTGCGGGAGCCTGACGACCAAAAAAGGAACCAGAACAGTGTGTAACGATCAGCGATTTCACAGCAGGGGCCAGGTCGCTGCTTAGTGTCACACACAGCGAGATCGCTGATGAGGTCACTGGTACCAGGGCTGTGGAGTCGGAGCTCATTTTGGTGGAGTCGGTATAAAATGCACCGACTCCGACTCCTAAAATATATAATAAATTGGGGACAGTAGTGCAATGCAGAGTGTGATGAAATTTTGTTCATAGGAATTTGGAAAACTTATGAAATGTACTATAAATGTCTGTTCTATTCCTGATCTAAGGCTGCATTCACACACAGCGTTTCTGCTGCGTTTTTTGAGAATACGTTTTTCAACTGCAAAAGCAGATCAGCTTTTTAAAAAAAACGCATCACCTGAAAGGTTTTTGAGCTCATAAATAATGCTTTCAATAGCAAATGCAGATTACAAAAACGCCACAAACTGACTGTTCATTCTTTGTGAGGCTCCTCACAAAACGATGTGTCTGAATGTCATGTCTTGAAACCCATTGCCTTTGCTGGGATGCCCAGAGTCACTGCATTTCACTGAATTATTTTGCCATCAATATTCGATATGTTTGTGAGAAGAAAGAAATTGTTAGTAACACACTGGCAGTAGAAGATAGTAAAGCTCATCACATCAGCCAGTTTCTCCAGGCCTTAGTGGAAAAAGTTCTCCAAGATTAGGAACGCAAAAAAGAACAGGTTCTTGCCATTGTAACAAACAATGCTTCAAACATAAGTACAATTAAACTGATGAATGAGAGTAATGAGCAACAGCTAGAAGAAAATTTAGGATTCAGTATGTATGAGATGGAAGGCCACAGTGCTGTTCATGTAACAGAGGAACAAACAGATATTACAACAGAAGAACAGCTAAATGATACTTTAGGATTAGATGAGCTTGTTAAAGCTGTTTCACAACACTTTCATATTCATCAAATGTGCTGTGTTGTGCACACGCTGCAGCTGGCAATAAGAGAGAGTCTGCAAGAGGGACCCCGGTTTTACACATCCGTCTTTTTGCCGGTTTGGCGGATGCTGCGCACTCCAGTACAGTGTATACAGTACAGTGGCAGCGTGACAAACGACGGTCACATGCTTTCATGTGACCGGAGCATGTGACCCGGACGTTGTGGCACTGCCACTTTACTGTATCGTACTGTACTGGCGTGCGCCATATCCGCCAAATCGGCGAAAAGCCGGATGTGTGAAACTGGGCGGACATGCTGGTAATCTGATTGGAAAAGTGAGGAAGTTAGTTATTGCCACCAGAACACCTAAAATTGATTCCATCTTGAAGAGACGTGCTGGGAAAGGGGCAATTGTTGATCAAGCCACTCGGTGAGGCAGCACTTATTTAATGGATGAGCGATTGCTTGAACTAAAATAGTTGCTTATAGATATGGTGAACCCTCAAGTAACTTAAATGAAGGTCAATGGACACAGGTGGCTGAATTGAAAGAATTGCTAAATCACCCATTTACCGTGAGTAAAAAATTACAAGCTGAGGATTTAACTTCTGGCATTTTTATAAGGGAGTGGAAGAACTTGCTATTTTGTCTGTCCCAAAGAGGAGGTTTAATCGCAGATTGCATTTCTGCTTCAATGAAACGGAGAGAGACACAGCTATTGGAAAATAAAATTCTTCTGGCAGCTGTTTATGTGGACCCAAGTCATCATATACTGCTTGATGATCAACATCTTACTAAAGGAAAAGAATCCCTGACTGAGGTAGCAGTTAGGATGAGTGGCCTACAGGACTGCCAAGCACAAGAGGACTTGGGGCCTGACAGTGCTACTGCTGCCATATCTTCATCCTCATCAGATGAGGAGTTTAACTTTGACAAGTATTTGGATGACATGGAGCAACAAAGTGTTGCCGCAAGGAAAAAGATTTTCTCTCCGTCTCATATAACAGCAGATTGACTAGATTTCTTTAAAATTTTTCACTTGCTCTCAAAGAAATAGCAAAATTCAACCGTTCATCAAAACTGACTGTGCATGAAGCAATTCCTTTATACCCGGAAATTGTTACAGATGTTGCCCATGTGGTTACGGCTTTGCCTCCAACCCAAGTTACTGTAGAGAGATTGTTCTCTAGCCTTAAAATTATTAGGTCAGACTTGAGGTCATCTATGAAGGAGGATCTGATGGAGGCAATTCTATTTCTTGGAACAAATTCATAGGCTGCACAAATGTTATTTACAATGTTTTTGTTGAAAACTGTTTTTTTGCCACACATAGTGTATTACATAGTGTTATATATAACACTATGTAATACACTATGTAAGTGGCAAAAAATAGTTTTCAACAAAAACATACTAAATAATATTTAGTATATTGCTTATATTTAAGTGAAAAATGTATTGTAGTGCAATGTGAACTTCAGACATTTAAACACTTTTATGATATAATAATCAAGATATTTAGAAAGAACATAAAATATATTTATTGGAATACAACTTTAGAAGACAAAAAACTAATACATTGTAAATATGTAATACAATATGTGTGTACATATATTATACATGCACACACAAGATATATATGTAATCTGCTGTATATTTACAATTTTAGTTTTTTGTGTTCTAAAGTTGTATTCCAATAAATATATTTTATGTTCTACTGTATCTAAATATCTTGATTATTGTATCATAAAAATGATTACATGTCTGATGTTCATATTGTACTACAATACATTTTTCACTTAACTATAAGCAATATATGTGGGAGTCAGAGTCTGAGTCGGTGCAAGGAAAATTGAGGAGTCTGAGTCAAAGGTTTGGCTTACCGACTCCACAGCCCTGACTGGTACGTCACAAAACCTGTGACTCAGCAGCGATCTCGCTAGCGATCTCACTATGTGAGAAGTACCCCTTAGTTTTGCTGAGGTTTTGTATTTGTACAATGTGTTACTTGGTCCTCCTGCATCCAGAGTGTCATCCAAGTTTATCAGGTTTGTGAGACGGTTTCTTTACAATATGATATGCTTCTTTTTTTTTTTTGTATAGCATCATATCGGAGACCCAGTCCCTTACTGCCGATATAGACAATGTGGAGGTTTTATATTTAGCAGCAATTATAACTTGTGCTACCATCCAAATACACCATGAGAGTTAATGCATTTGGTCATGAAGGCCTGATCGTTTATCTCCTAGTAACACTGTCAGATGAAATGGGAAAGTGGATCCAAAAACATTGGACAGACCACCGAATGTAAAAACTAACTTTAAGGCCCTGTGCTCACACTGCGTTTTTACCCGCGTTTTTTTGTGTTTTTGCTGCAGAAATTTCTTGAGATAATGGTTGTAACCTTTCTGCAGACATTCCCCAGCAAAACCTATGGAAAAAAAAATAGCTATGTGCACACTGCGGTTTGTTCTCAAAAAAATTCTTTCTGCAGAATTTCTTGAGAAAAAGAATGAGCATTTCACTTCTTTTCTGCAGGCACCTGCGTATTTTTGAATGCCACTGCGCTAATCTTTCAGACTCAAGAAATTTCTTGAGAAAAAATACTTTTTCTAGTGGGCACAGGGCCTAAAGCACAATGGAGAGCATGTATGATATGATATAGAGATAGAGATAGCGATAGATAGATATAGAGAGAGAGATAGATAAAGATATATATATATATATATATATATATTATATATATATATTATATATATAATATATGTTATGAATTCTTTGCTGTTTATCAACACAACAATGCCAGGCCACATATTGCCTAAACATGCTACAATGCCCTGCAGCGTCACTGAACTTATCTCCTATCGAGCACATCAGGGACATTATTGGTCAGCATTTGGAAACACCGCTACCAGCACTGGATCGTGAAGATTTGTCAAGTGTATTAAGGCCCCTTTAACACATCAGTTTTTTGCCGTCAGTCACAATTTGTTGAATTTTGAAAAAAGCTGATTCTGCGACTGATGCCGCTGGATCTGATTTTTCGTCATCGACTTGTATTAGCGACGGATGGCCTCACGTTTCATCTGTCGTTTCATGGATCTGTTAAAAATTGTTTGTCTGACGGACGGAGACGTAAAAGTAACATTTTTTGTCTGGCGAAAAATTGAACAGCAACGGATCTGTCACTGTCCGTCGTTTGGTAGAATGTAAGCCTATGGACGCAGGATCCGTCGTAATCCATCAATTGATGGAATCCGGCCACGGATTCAGTTTTGGTTTTTTTTACTGACTATGCTCCAATTTATTATTTAGGGCTTATTCAGACGACCGTTCCGTCTGTCCTGTTCAGTTCCTATTTTTTTGCGGACCTACTGACAGGACCATCTTTTCAATGTTTTTTGTGTAGGATTAGATGGCGCACGGAAGCACTTCCGTGTGCATTTGATCCTACAAAAAAAAAACAGATCAGATGCTGTATGTCCGTTCCGTTATGATAGAACACGTTCTATTCTGTAATAACTGACCATGACTCAATACAAGTCAATGGGTCCTCAAAATTCCCGGAAGCCACACAGAAGCACTTCCATGTGACTTTGTCAGGTGCCCCTCCAGTCTGTGTCCCGCGCCAGCCTCGTGGCTGCACTGCAGTGTGTCAGCAGCTGGCTGCACTGCAATTTCAGCAGCTGGCTGCACTGCAATTTCAGCAGCTGTCTGCACTGCAGCATTTCGGCAGCTGCCCGCACTGCAGCGTGTCGGCAGCTGCCCGCACTGCAGCGTGTCGGCAGCTGCCCGCACTGCAGCGTGTCGGCAGCTGCCCGCACTGCAGCGTGTCGGCAGCTGCCCGCACTGCAGCGTGCGAGCAGCTGCGGTGTTGATGAGCATTGCCGTCAGGAGGTTAGTAAAGTTCATTACCTGCGGTGATGAAGTCCTGCACTCCTGACGTCAGCGCTTGTCACTGACTTCTTTGCCCGCCGCGTCCTCTCCTGGGCGGCCCAAGACTGTGACTAGCGGTGAAGTCACGGGCCATTCACGATACCTCGATACTGAACGGTCAGAGAGCACAGACAGCAGGACAGTGATGAAAAGCAGCGCTCCCTCTCATCAGTGCTTTCAAATGTATTTGCATCTGTGATGCCGATACATTTGAACTTGTGATTATGAGCAGGGGGCCTGGTGCTGGGGCTGACACTGACACCACAGGCAGCCCCGCCAGGCCCTTCCCCTCAGCTCATGGGTCTACAGCAGTGGCTGGGAGGTTGTGGGGCGGGGAGGAGGGCGGGGACTCCGGCGCACTGTACATGCCCAGCAGGGCAGCTACACAATGCCAGCGGTGATGCCCGTCTAAAAGGCGAGCACAAGCTCCTGTCCCTGTCGACATCACAGGAAGCAGCAAAATCCCGGCAGGTGCGGTCACATTACTGCTCTGAGCCGGGGGAGAGGGGCTGATAAGTAGTTACTATCTACTTGCTTGCCCCAATGTAGCCCAATGGTGTAATAATAAAAAAAATAGCAAAATAACCCGGATAACCCCTTTAATACAGGGCTTTGTCTTAATGGGAAGAAACCACTTGGTCTTCAAATGGGACCTTTCACCAAATTTTTCATGTTTAACTGGACACAATGTAATAGAGGATGCAGAGTGAAATAAAATGCGCTCCATTTTTTTTTTTATTTTTTAATTTGATGTCTCCGTTGCTGAAATAATAGCAATCCAAGTATTTGTCACCCAAACAGTTTATATTTCAAGCCCAAGTAGTAATGCAGAGTGTTGACATGTGCCAAGCACAGCAGATTGGAGTGTGAATAACTGGCATCATTTGTTTTTGACTTGAAAGACATTAGTCCAGCGTTGAAAAGCGTTGTAGTAATAAAAAACCTTCAACGAATAATTCTTCATTACAGTAGCGTAGCCTATTATTGTGGTATTGTCTAAACTGATGAACTTTTCATCTATGGCAGCCAGTGTGATAGCTCTGTGCTTCTAGTAGCTCTCTTCTCAGTGCTACTAGCTCTGCGAGCATAAGCATACAAGGTGAAAAAGATCACACCCCACTATAGCTTAGAACAGGCTACTGATTATTTGTGCCTGAGCACATCACACTTGAGGGAGATTGACTAAGGGTACCTTCACACTTAGCGATGCAGCAGCGATCCGACCAGCGATCTGACCTGGTCAGGATCGCTGCTGCATCGCTACATGGTCGCTCGTGAGCTGTCAAACAGGCAGATCTCACCAGCGACCAGTGACCAGCCCCCAACCAGCAGCGACGTGCAAGCGACGCTGCGCTTCCACGGAGCCGCCGTCTGGAAGCTGTGGAGACTGGTAACTAAGGTAAACATCGGGTATGGTTACCCGATGTTTACATTAGTTACCAGCGCACACCGCTTAGCTGTGTGTGCAGGGAGCAGGGAGCCGCGCACACTGAGCGCTGACTCCTTGCTCTCCTAGCTACAGTACACATCGGGTTAATTAACCCGATGTGTAATGCAGCTACATGTGCAGAGAGCAGGGAGCCGCGCACACTGCTTAGCGCTGGCTCCTTGCTCTCCTAGCTGCTGTACACATCGGGTTAATTAACCCGATGTGTACAGCAGCTACATGTGCAGAGAGCCGGAGCCGGCAGCACAGGCAGCGTGAGAGCTGCAGAGGCTGGTAACTAAGGTAAATATCGGGTAACCACCTTGGTTACCCGATGTTTATCTTGGTTACAAGCTTACCTCAGCTTTCAGACGCCGGCTCCTGCTCCCTGCTCGCTTCATTTGTCGCTCTCTCGCTGTCACACACAGCGATCTGTGTGTCACAGTGGGAGAGCGCCTTTGAAGAAAACGAACCAGGGCTGTGTGTAACGAGCAGCGATCTCGCAGCAGGGGCCAGATCGCTGCTCATTGTCACACACAGCGAGATCGCTAATGAGGTCACTGCTGCGTCACAAAAAGCGTGACTCAGCAGCGATCTCGGCAGCGAGCTCGCTGTGTGTGAAGCACCCCTAACAGTTTTAAGCTTTTATCTCCAGCAGTGAGTGTGGGGCAAGGGTCAGTGATGCAGAAGTTAAGTTTTTGGCCTCAAATTCAAATAAGCTTTATTGACAGACTTAAATACACAGCATTGCCAGCCAAAGAAATGTAGAGCTGCCAACTCTGCTGTACTGACCCCCCACCTCTACCTCCCACCTTTCACTGCTTTAGATGAGAGGTGAAAGCTGTTAATCCACCCAAGTCTGCTGTGCTCTAGCAGGTCATCATTCTGCAGTGAGGAGCATAGACTGTTTGTCAATGAAATTGTGGGGGGGTGTTCTCATATTCCACAGTGTGTTGCTGCCTGCTTATGATTGGTTAGCATCTGAAAGAGGAATAAGTATACTCCTTCAGGGAAATCTCTCTTTTAACGCCTCTTGGATTTAAAAAAAAAATAAAAATCTATCTTATAGAAGTTTTCTTGGGCTATTTTATTTTTTCCTAGGGCCCTAAGAACTGTCGGACTCTAAAGGTACCATCACACTAAGCAACATCGCATTTGCAACATCGCTGCTGAGGCACGACTTGCTAGTGATGTTGCTGTGTGTGACATCCAGCAATCCTGCTGTGAGGTCGCTGGTTGTTGCTGAATGTCCTGGACCATTTTTTTAGTTGTTGCTCTCCCGCTGAGAAGCACACATCGCTGTGTGTGACAGCGAGAGAGCAACAACTGAATGTGCAGTGAGCAGGGAGCCGGCTTCTGCGGACGCTGGTAACCAATGTAAATATCGGGTAACTAAGAAGCCCGTTCCTTGCTTACCCGATATTTACCTTCGTTACCAGCGTCCGCCGCTCTCACGCTGTCAGTGCCGGCTCCCCGCAGACATAGCCAGACTACACATCGGGTAAATAACCCGATGTGTACTCTGGCTAGGAGTGCAGGGAGCCAGCGCTAAGCGGTGTGCGCTGGTAACCAAGGTAAATATCGGGTTGGTTACCCGATATTTACCTTAGTTACCAAGCGCAGCATCGCTTCCACGCGTCGTTGCTGGCTGGGGACTGGTTGCTGGTGAGATCTGCCTGTGAAACAGCTGACCAGCAACCCGTGTAGCGATGCTCCAGCAATCCCTGCCAGGTCAGGTTACTGGTGGGATCACTGGAGCATCGTTTAGTGTGACGGTACCTTAAGCTTAGCGGACAATAGTTTATCAGGCTTATTAGCAGGTTTGAAATGTATGTCTTAAGTCTAAAGCTGTGTGCACACGTTGCGTTTTTTACCGCGGAAACGCTGCGTTTAGAACCGCAGCGTTTCAGTGGCAAATTGCATGCTTTCAGCTTTCCCAGCAAAGTGTATGAGAAAGCCGAAAAATCAGTGCACATGCTGCGTTTCTAAACGCAGCGTTTTGGATGCCAAAAATCGGTGCGGAAAGAAAAGCAGCATGTCACTTCTTTTGTGCGGTGTAGCTGCGTTCTCTCCCCCATTGAATCAATGATGTGGGGTCAGAACGCAGCTACACCGCAGTGAGCTGCTTTTTTGTTGCGGTCCGCGGCCTTTGTCGGCGCGCCAGAACGCAGGCATTTACCTGGAAGTGAGGTCAAGAGGCTTCCTGTTGACCTCACTTCCTGGCAAAGTCCAGGAAAGCCCCCGGTGTCGCCAAAGTGCCCGCCCCGACCCCCCTCCCGAAAATCCAACATGGCCGCGCGCACAGTAGCACACCGGCCGCCCTGCTCCTATGATTTCTGTCGCATGTGCAATAACACATGCGACAGAAAAATGCCCCCCCAGGCCCTGCCCGGTCACCCCCTATTCCCCCGGTATTCCCCCTCACCTGTCCGGTCGCAGCGCTGATTCCCCGCGGCCCCCTCCTCCTTCACAGCAGACGCCGGTCAGTGCGGTCACGTGCAGAGCAGCTGACAGCCAGCACAGTGTTCAGTGTGAGCTGTGCTGGCTGCTCGGCACTCTGCAGCTGTGACCCGGGGAGAGTGGGTGCAGATTTTTGGCACCCACTCTCCTCAAATGGAGGGTCTGCCCTCCTAGAAAATGGGGGATACGTTCCCTGAACGTGCCCCCATATTCTAGAAGGTCCAGAGGCGACGTGGGACGTCCATATGGATTTCTGCGGACCCATTTTTTTCAAATTTTTTGATTAAATTGGAGAACAAGGGAATGATTTGGGGAGTGTTTTTTCTAATAAAAAATGTTGTCATTTTTTTTTGCTTTTGTTAACTGTCAATTAGTTATGTCTGGTATCTGATAGACGCCGTGACATCACTAATTGCTGGGCTTGATGCCAGGTGACATTACACATCTGGTATCAACCCCATTTATTACCCCGTTTTCCAACGCACCAGGGCGCGGGATGAGTTGGGGCGAAGCGCCAGGATTGGCGCATCTAATGGATGCGCCACTTCTGGGGCGGCTGCGGCCTGCTATTTTTAGGCTGGGAAGAGTCCAATAACCATGGCTCTTCCCACCCTGAGAATACCAGACCCCAGCTGTCAGCTTCACCTTGGCTGGTGATCTAATTTGGGGGGACCCCACGTTATTTTTTTTTTTAATTCTTTATTTATAAATAAAAAAAAAAAGCCTGGGGAGCCCTCCAAATTGATCACCAGCCAAGATGAAGCTGCCAGCTGTGGTTTGCAGGCTACAGCTGTCTGCTTTACCCTGACTGGCTATCAAAAATAGGGGGGACCCCACGCCATTTTTTTCATTTTTTTTTTTATTGGATAAATACTAAGCTAGGCACCCTTTAGTGCCACATGAAAGGTACTAAAGGTGCCAGCTTAGAATATGCAGGCGGGGGTGGGACGTTATATATATTTGACATCCTTTCATCCATTGACGCTTTTTAGGCTGTGTGCCCACAATCAGGGTTTGCAGCGTTATGGGCGCTGAGTGTTTTCCCTGCGTCCATAACGCTGCGTTGTGCAGTAGAAGCACAGTGGAAGGATTTTTGGAGATCCCATGCCCACTGTGCTTCTTTTCTCCGCAGCATAAACTGACCGGTGGCGCAGCTTCCCGAGCCTCAGCATGTCAATTTATGCTGCGGAGACGAGAGTGTTCTCTGCAGGTAGCATAGAGCTCCACAGCAGCCTGAACCCAAATCGTGGGCATGGGCAGCTGCAGGAAGGCTGGCACTGTGTACTAGACGCCGTGTCGCTGGATCATGGCCACATAGCCTTAGGCCTCTTTCACACGTCAGTGATTCTGGTACATTTGTGCTTTTTTTTAAACATACCAGAATCACTGACATACGCAGACCCATTGTAATGAATGGGTCTGCTCACACCACACGTCAGTGATTTTTCACTGCACGTGTCTCCGTGCGGCGTACCCGCGTGTGCGTGATTGACGCACGGAGACATGTCCATTTTTTTCTGGCATCACTGATGTCCCACGGACCACGCAGTGGTGTTGTCCGTGAAACACGTGCCAGAAAAAAACGTGCTTTTAAAATTTTAACTCACCCGGCTCCAGTGATGTCCTCTGCAGCCTGCTGCTTCTGAGCCGGCTCATTATTGTCGCGCATATTCATGATGCACGACACAGCCGACCCAGAAGCAGCTGCTGCGGGGGTCAGCGCCGGCCGGATGCTGCACCGCGGGAGCGATCAGCACCATGGAGAGCGGGAGCGGGCACAGGTGAGTTAATCTCTAAGTGCAATCACGGGCCACGGAGAACGGAGCCCGGATTGCACTTAGACAACCCATGTGTGCCGTGAATCACGGCACACGGAGGGACATGTGCGTGTTTTACACGCCAGTGAAAAACGTCAGTGTTTTTCACTGACGTGTGAAACGGGCCTAAAAGTGAGAATATTGTTGCTACAGCAACATTTTGGGTGAAGTAGCTGTGGATTCAAAATGCTTAATATACTTCTGAATAAAATCCTTGAGGGGTGCAGATTCCAAAATGGGGTCACTTGTGGGGGTTTTCTGACGTATAGGTACCTAAGGGGCTCGGTGCGCGAAGTTTATTTCAACTTTTCCAAAATTCAAATGGTGCTCCTTCCATTCCAAGCCCTCCCATTTATCCAAACAGAATGTGGAGAAGGAAATGACATCACAGGTTTTTTTTCCCAAAGGTCTGTGTTCAACCAACTTTATTAACACTGACAAGTCTTAAAAAACGCATGAAAAACGCATGAAAAACGCATGCGTTTTCGATGCCTTTTTCTCAAAAAGCATTGTTTACAATTCTCCCCTCTGCCAGAGGGTGCGTTTTTTTCCGCGCTGAAAAAAAAGCAACGTGTGCACATAGCCTAACACAGCACATTCCACTCTAAAATTGCTTGAATGCAAGATTTCTTTTTCTTATAAGTTTAATTGTCGCTGAGGAGGACGTTTGTTGGTTTCCGATTTCTGGTAATTGTAATCTACTTTTTCCCTGTTGAGCTTGAGATTTTCTGGTTTGTTTTTTTTTCATCTTTTTTACAGAAGCTAAGCTAAATTATCTGATAGGAGAGAGGATTACTGACCTAATAGAGGTGTGCAGTTCAGCTAGAAAAGATTTATTAAGGCTACATGCGTACGCTGCGGGTTTTTTTACGTGTTTTTCCTGCGTTTTTGGTGCAGTTTTGTTGACAGAACTTTCAAACATTTGACTTCCCAGCAAAGTCTATGAGACACGTTGCAGTTTGTCAGTGTTTTTTTTGTCAAAAGTTTGTGAGAAAAAGAAGCAGCATGTTCATTCTTCTAGCTTTTTGGTCAACATTTGTCACAAAAACGCATGCTGTCAAAAATGCACCAAAAACACACTAAGGCTATGTGCGCACACTGCATTTTTTTGACGCTGCGTTCTTGTGTGCTTTTTGCAGCAAAAAATGCACCCGCGGCAAAAAAAGCATGCGTTTTTACTGCGTTTTGGTGCATTTTTGGCTGCGTTTTGCTGCGTTTTTGTTCATTGCGTTTTTATGCGTTTTTTTAATCAGTGAACAATGCCATTAAAGATCGTTGAAAGAAAAAAAAAAAAGTCTGATGTCATTTCCTTCTGTATGCAGAGCAGACAGCTTCAGAACTACAAGGCTCAGTATGCTCCATCCAGAACTGTATGCAGGAGGGAGAGGCAGGGGGAGCAGAACTGCAAGGCTCAGCATACTCCATCCAAGACTGTATGCAGGAGTGTTTTGCCCCAAAAAAAAATGACGTGGGCTTCGCCATATTTTTGTATGCTAGCCAGGTACAGCAGGCAGGTACGGGCTGCCCCCAACCCCCAGCTGCCTCTTTGTACCCAGCTGGGAACGAAAAATATAGGGAAGGCCCCCCCCCCCTTTTTTTTTTTTTTTTTTTATTTAATACATTTCATGAAATTATTAAAAAAAGACGTGGGCTTCACCCAACTTTTGAGTCCAGCCAGGTACAACTAGGCAGCTGGGGATTGGAATTCTCAGCGCAGGGTGCCCATGCTTTCTGGGCACCCCTGCTGTGAATTGCAGTCTGCAGCCGCCCCAGAAAATGGCACTTTTATAGAAGTGCCATCTTCTGGCGCTGTATCCAACTCTTCCAGCTGCCCTGGTGCCGGGTGGCTCGCTGGGTAATAATGGGGTTAGAGCTAGCTGTATATAATCAGCTGGCCCTAAGCCCGAAATTCATGGTGTCACACCAATATTAGACATGGCCACCATGAATTTCTAGTAAAGGTAAAAAAAACACTACACACAGAAAAAAATATTTTTATTAGAAATAAAACAACACAATTAGGGACCCCATCTTTATTGATCTAAAGACCCCCCCCTCTTCCCGCAGTAATCCTGGGTCAAGGGTCCCGCGCAGTCCATTCCGGATCCAATATCATCTGATCGGTTTGCTGGAAGGCAAAGCGATCTGATGATGTGTTAGGTTCAAGGACATGAATCACATGACACATCAGCTGATTGTATAAAAGCCGTTTATATAATCAGCTAATGCAATAGTGGAAAAAAAACCAAAAACTGTAAATTCCTGTGCAGACTCCTGTCTGATCTCTGCAGGACCTGGCGGTAATCAGCTGATGCGGTCACCTGACGGCATCAGCTGATAGTTTAAGCTGGCCGGGCAGTAAAAAGCCTGCCTCACCGCTGGACTTATACGATGAGCTGATGCCGTCAGGTGACCGCATCAGCTGATCACTGGCAGGTCCTGCAGCCATCAGACATGTCCCGGGAGTCTGCAGTCAGGTGAGTATGACTTTTTTTTTTTCTACTGTTCACTTTTGATTTCGCAGCTGCTTCCACCTCCCGCCTGGACATGGCGCCGGACGGGACGTGGAAGCAGGGGTGGCGGTACCGTGCGGATTCACGCTTCTGTGTTTACCAACACAAGGAATCCTCTTCCTGTACACATGACTGTACTACCCACCCCTTGCGTTTATAGCTGCGTTTTAGTCATAGAAACGCAGCTACAGTACAGACCAAAAGTTTGGACAAACCTTTTCACTCAAAGAGTTTTCTTTTTCAGGACTCTGAAAATTGTAGATTCACATTGAAGGCATTAAAACTATGAATTAAAACATGTGGAATGAAATACTTAGAAAAGTGTGACACAACTGAAGATATGTCTTATATTCTAGGTTCTTCAAAGTAGCCACCTTTTGCTTTCATTACTACTTTGCGCACTCTTGGCATTCTCTTGATGAGCTTCAAGAGGTAGTCACTGGAAATGATTTTTCAACAGTCTTGAAGGAGTTCCCAGAGATGCTTAGCACTTGTTGGCCCTTTTGCCTTCACTCTGTGGTCCAGCTCACCCCAAACCTTCTCGATTGGGTTCAGGTCTGGTGACTGTGGAGACCAGGTCATCTGGCGTAGCACCCCATCACTCTCCTTCTTAGTCAAATAGCCCTTACACAGCTTGGGGGTGTGTTTCGGGTTATTGTCCTGTTGAAAAATAAATGATGGTCCAACTAAACGCAAACTGGATGGAATAGCATGCCGCTGCAAGATGCTGTGGTAGCCATGCTGGTTCTGTATGCCTTCATTTTTGAATAAATCCCCTACAGTGTCACCAGCAAAGCACCCCCACACCATCACACCTCGTCCTGCATGATTCACTGTGGGAACCAGGCATGTAGAGTCCATCCGTTCACCTTTTCTACAAAGACACGGTGGTTGAATCCAAAGATCTTAAATTTGGACTCCTCACACCAAAGCACAGATTTCCACTGGTCTAATGTTCATTCCTTGTGTTCTTTAGCCCAAACAAGTCTCTTCTGCTTGTTGCCTGTCCTTAGCAGTGGTTTCCTAGTACCTATTTTACCATGAAGGCCTGCTGCACAAAGTCTCCTCTTAACAGTTGTTCTAGAGATGAGAAGGTGTGTTTAAACTTTTGGTCTGTACTGCATATTTGCAATTTGCATTTTTCATTGCGTTTTTGAACAGCTCATTGAACTCAATGGGTGAAAAACGCAGGAATAATTAACATGCTGTGTTTTTTGTGGGCACCACAAAAACGCCGCTAAAAAAAACGCTGTGTGCAAACAGCAAAAATTAAAATTCATAGACTTTGCTGGTGAACAAAAATGTACCCGAAAAACGCAGCGAAAAAGGAACTCTGCGCACATAGCCTAAAGGTTGCAGTTTTGGTTGCAGTTTGTGTGCAGAAAAAACTGCAGCGTGTGCATGTAGCCTTAGACTCCATTTGAGTGGGACTTGTTTCGGAGTCCAAATGTAAAGAAGGCCAAGCCCATGTTGTGGTTAGCCCTCAAACCCCAAATGTGTCTAATGTAGGCCAATTCTGGAACTTGGAGATGGGATGTTAAAGAGAACCAACTAGCAGGATTTTCATACTGGGGCGGAAATATGTGGAAGACCTGACCCACATATACCTTTCCTGTTGCACCTGTCAATCAAATAGCAGTGCATTGCTGTAACTTGACTTGCACACATTTCTGAAATAAACGTCCAATCCCTGAACGAAAGGTGTGCTTACATTCAGCATCCTGGCTTTACTTTATATATGAAAATCCTGTTGGTTGGTTCCCTTTAACCCAGAGGTGGGGAACCTTTTTACTGCTGGGGGCCATTTGAGCTATTTTACCAACCTTCAGGGGTCGCAGCAAATTATCAACTTGAAAATTACCCGGCCATATTTGGTCAAACAATTAACTCACCCCTACTTGGTGGCTAGAACTGCTTCTCTTTGCTGCAGCTGTGATGTTAGATGAGATTGATCATATTGCTTCTCACAACTGCTTTTCCAGGCTTGTTTCGGTCTGGAGATGCTGGGGGCATACACATCACAGGAGACGCTGGGGCACATAAATTACAGGAGACGCGGGGGGTATACACATCTCTGGAGGGGCTGGAGCATACACATCACTGGAGATACTGGGGAACATAAATTACAGGAGACGCTGGGGTACACATCACAGAAGGAGCTGGCGGCATATACATCCCAGGAGAGGCTGGGGCATATACATCAAAGGAAGGGGTGGGGTACAGACCTCACTGGGGAAGCGCGGATAGCACTGGGAGAGTACTGACAGCATTGGCTGGCCCAGACCGCACTGGCGGCATGGACAGCACTAGGGGAGTATGGAGAGCGCTAGGCGGGCATGGAGAGCACTGGTGACGGCACGGACAGCACTGGGGAAGCACGGCTATCACCAGGGGGCACGGACACCAATGGGGGGACACGGACAACAGTGACAAGTACACACCCCTGGGAAGTGGTACACAGCACTGGGGGGTGGAACACAGAACTGGGAGTACAGAGCACTGAGGAGCACGGACAGCACTAGGGGGGCAAGGACATGATTGGGGACACGGACAGCACTGACCGTGGCATGGACAGCATTAGGTGGTACAGATAGTACTAGGGGGCATGGACAAGACTGGGAGTCACGGACAGTACTGGGGGGAACATAGATATCACCAGGGGGGCATAGACATCACCAGTGGGGCTCAAAGAGCACTAGGGGGGTATGGAGAACTGTGGGGGTTACACAGCATTGAGGGGGCACACATCACTGGGGGCTGGCACACACAGCTCTGGGGGCCTGGCCCACAGCATTGGGAGCTGGCACAGCATTGGGGAATGTTACATAGCACTGTGGAATGGTACATAGCACTGAGAGTTGGCACACAGCACTGGGGGATGGCACACACTACTAAGGGGCACCCAGCACTGAGGGGGATGGCACACACTACTAGGGGGTACACAGTACTGTGGGCTGGCACACACACTACAAGGAGGCACACATCACTGGGGGATGGCACACTACTAGGGGGCACACATCACTGGGGGATGGCGCGCACACACTACTAGGGGGGCACATAGTACTGGGGGATGGAGCACACACTACTAGGGGGCACATAGCACTGGGGGATGGCACAAACTACTAGGGGGCACACATCACTGGGGGATGGCACACACTACTAGGGGGCACACATCACTGGGGGATGGCACACCACTGGGGGATGGCGCACACACTACTAGGGGGCACATAGTACTGGGGGATGGCACACACCCTACTAGGGGGCACATAGCACTGGGGGATGGCACACACACTACAGGGGGGCACACACACACTACTAGGGGGCACACAGCACTGGGGGATGGCACTCACACTACTAGGGGGTACACAGCACTGGGGGATGGCACTCACACTACTAGGGGGTACACAGCACTGGGGGATGGCACACACACTACTAGGGGGCACACATCACTGGGGGATGGCACACACTACTAGGGGGCACACATCATTGGGGGATGGCACACACACTACTAGGGGGCACACATCATTGGGGGATGGCACACACACTACTAGGGGGGCACATAGTACTGGGGGATGGCACTCACACTACTAGGGGGCACACATCACTGGGGGATGGCACTCACTACTAGGGGGTACACAGCACTGGGGGATGGCACTCACACTACTAGGGGGCACACATCACTGGGGGATGGCACAGACTACTAGGGGGCACACATCACTGGGGGATGGCACACACACTACTAGGGGGGCACATAGTACTGGGGGATGGCACTCACACTACTAGGGGGCACACATCACTGGGGGATGGAACACACACTACTAGGGGGCACACAGCACTGGGGGATGGCACTCACACTACTAGGGGGCACATAGTACTGGGGGATGGCACACACACTACTAGGGGGGCACATAGTACTGGAGGATGGCACTCACACTACTAGGGGGCACACAGCACTGGGGGATGGCACTCACTACTAGGGGGCACACAGCACTGGGGGATGGCACTCACACTACTAGGGGGCACATAGTACTGGGGGATGGCACACACACTACTAGGGGGCACATAGTACTGGGGAATGGCACACACACTACTAGGGGGCACATAGCACTGGGGGATGGCACACACACTACTAGGGGGCACACTGCACTGGGGGATGGCACACGCACTACTAGGGGGCACACAGCACTGGGCGATGACACACACACAACTAGGGGGCACACATCACTGGGGGATGGCACCAGGGTCGGACTGGGGTGCCAAGGGCCCACCAGGGAAATTGATTCTAGGGACCCACACTATAGCTACCATAAACGTTTTTATTACTTGTACATTTTCGGCTTCTCTCAGTATAACATGCGCCTTTTAGAAAACTATACAGTGCACAAAAGGTGACAAAAAAAGCAACATGTCAATTTCTTTCTACATTTTTTCATCCATGCAATGCATTGGAAAAACGCAGCAAAATGCAGGAACAAAAATGCAGCAAAACGCAGCCAAAAACGCACCAAAACGTGGTAAAAACGCTGCATCTTTGTGGTCACAAAAAATGCAACATGCGCACATAGTCTTAAGGCTGCTTTACACGCAACAAGATCGCTAACGAGATGTCTTTGGGGGTCACGGAATTCGTGACGCACATGCGGCCTCGTTAGTGACGTCGTTGCCAGGGCTATGGAGTCGGTAAGCCAAACCTTCGACTCAGACTCCTCAATTTCCCTTGCACCGACTCCGACTCCCACATATATTGCTTATAGTTAAGTGAAAAATTTATTGTAGTACAATGTGAACATCAGACATTTTAATCATTTTTATGATACAATAATGAAGATATTTAGATACAACATAAAATATATTTATTGGAATACAACTTTAGAACACAAAAAACTGTAATAAATTGTAAATATGTAATACACTATGTAATATGCAGTAGACTGCATAAATATCTTGTGTGTGTGTGTGTGTATATATATATATATATATATATATATACATATTGTATTACATATTTACAATTTTTATAATACATTTTTCACTTAGATATAAGCAATATACTAAATGTTATTGGTTAGGATGTTTTTGTTGAAAACGGTTTTTTGCCACTTACATAGTGTATTACATAGTGTTATATATAACATGGTAATGATGAAGGAAGATATTCCAGCAACTTGAGTCCAAACAGGAAATTCTTTAAAATGTTGATTCTTTATTATTTACATATTAAAAAGTCCATGTTGGGTTGGAACAAACCCAAGACAGAGAGGACGCGTTTCAAACACTTGGTTCTTAGTCAATCTCTAAAGCATGTGTTCACAGGACTTGTTTAAAAAGGAGGGAGTAAAGACCCAAACATGTGTTTAATCAAATGGAAAGAGCTTTTCACTAAAACATTAACCCTGTGAGGGGAACATTTTTTATGCAGGTATTCACACACGGTAACATAGGAGTGAATGTCAAAAAAAAAACAAAAAAAACAAACAAACAGCATTATCAGCTCCCCCCTTATCAGCATTCTTTATGATGATATTAGGATTATTGCGCAAGGAGAGAACAGCATGTTTCTCTTTTTTAGATAAATTCTGGACAGTGGGTCTCTGTTGATGAGAAAGGTTAGTAAGTTCCTTTTCCAAAACATAGTTGAAATCTCCCATTTTCTCACACCTTGATGGAATAGGGTAAAAACTTGGATTGGGAACAACCATGTCAGGAATTACAAAATCAATATTAGTACAATTGCCACTATCAGCTGAAAGCTCGCGTAAATTCTGTAATGTCATTTGTTCTTTGAAGGAAACAGGAGAAAATAAACTTTCCGGTTGCATGTTAGATTTTTTTAAGTACATTTTCAACATGAAAAAAGTGGTTTTTTTTATCGTTAATTTACGAATAAATTTATTAACGTCCAATATTGTTCCAAAAAGATCAAATTTTTTAGTTGGAACAAAATTAAGACCTTTTTTTAAAATGCTGATCTCATCATCATCCAAGACGCAAGCCGATATATTTATAACAGAAAAATTCTCATTAACATCTACTTCTTTTTCCCTCTGGTATAGTGTCCGTGTTGATATATGCTGTTTTCTGTGCTTACGACCACCCCTCCTTGTTTTCTTCGTTTTTTTTGAAAAGGAGTGGATTTTCCTGCTATACGTTGGATGTAAAAAAATGTTGTTCATATGCCGATAAAAAAACGTACCAAATTACTTCTATGATTAACTGTGGTTCAGACCATGTGGTTTATTTGATTTCTTGCACGATGTGTCAACTGCAGTATATTGGCAGCACTTCATGCTCCCTAAGAAAAAGAATATCCGAACACATCTATGATGTGAATAATGTTACATCTAGGAAGTTGTCTAGTGCCTCCCAGCACTTTCGTGATATACATGCCGGTAGTTTTGATGGCATGAAAGTTTGTGCTATTGAGAAAGTAAAACTTCCTAAGGCTATGTGCGCACTAGAAATGTGAATTTTCTCAAGAAAATTGAGAAACTTCTGGGAGTGAAAGATTTCCAGACCTCCTGAAAAAATCCGCATCAAATCCGCATGCGGATTTGACGCGGATTTGCCGCGGATTAGCCGCGGAATTGCCGCGATTTGCCCGCGGGTGGTTCCCTGCGGATTTTTGCAGGCTGTACTGCCGAAATCCGCAGGGTACCTGCGGAAATAATGGACATGTTCATTTTCTCAAGAAAGTTTCTCGAGAAATTCTTCTCAAGGAAATTTCTTGAGAAAAATCTGCACCAGTGCGCACAGCTTTTTTTTTTTACCATAGAATTTGCTGGGAAATGTCTGCACAAAGATTCCAGACATTTCTCAAGAAATTTCCGCGGCAAATCCGCGGGTAAAAAGCTCTAGTGCGCACAAAGCCTAAAGCCTGCTTTACACGGTACGACCGATTGTGCGATTTCACAATCGATCGTACCCGCCCCCGTCCTTTTTGCGTCACGGGCAAATCGCTGCCCGTGTCGCACAAAGTTAGTAACCCCCGTCACACATACTTACCTCTCGTGCGACCTTGCTGTGGGCGGCGAACGTCCACTTCCTGGAGTGGGAGTGACGTTCGGCGTCACAGCGACGTCACACGGCCGCCGGCCAATAGAAGCGGAGGGGCGGAGATGAGCGGGACGTAAACATCCCGCCCACCTCCTTCCTTCCACATAGAGACGGCGGCGGCCGCGGGAGGCAGGTGAGCTGCTCATCGTTCCCGTGGTGTCACACGGAGCGGCGTGTGCTACCACGGAAACGATGGTCAACTAAATTAAACGATTTTATGGAACCTAACGAGCAGTACCCGACTCATGATTTGTGAGCGATACTGCGTCGCTAGGAGGTGTCACACAGGCCGGCATCGCCAGCGATGCCGGATGTGCGTCACAAAAACCGTGACCCCGACGATCTATCGCACGATAGATTGCCTGGTGTAAAGCAGCCTTAAGAGAGGAGGAAATTTAAAGGATATTCTTTTTCAGAGGGAAATTAAGTGTATTTTTCTAATGGGTACCAGAACTCCCACAGGTTTGAACAAAAGAAATGAAATACTGTTTGCTTACTAATGCTGTTATTTTTTTTTTGACATTCACTCCTATGTTACCGTGTGTAAAAATCTGCATAAAAAATGTTCCCCTCACAGGGTTAATGCTTTAGTGAAAAGCTCTTTCCATTTGATTAAACACATGTTTGGGTCTTTACTCCCTCCTTTTTAAACAAGTCCTGTGAACACATGCTTTAGAGATTGACTAAGAACCAAGTGTTTGAAACGCGTCCTCTCTGTCTTGGGTTTGTTTCACCCCAACATGGACTTTTTAATATGTAAATAATAAAGAATCAACGTTTTAAAGAATTTCCTGTTTGGACTCAAGTTGCTGGAATATCTTCCTTCATCATTACCAAAGAATTGCCGACTTTTTCCTTGCACGGTCCACAGGTTTCGGTCTCCTATCAAGCAGGTGAGCTGGGTAAAACCTTCATTCCTTTTGTTATATATAACACAACGTAATACACTATAAGACAAGATAGGACACATGTAGACCAATTCCACATTATATGGTTTGGGGGACCCTCATAAGACTATATCAAACCAAAGAGCAGAGAGGGAGAGGGAAAATACCCCATAATCAATATTCAAGGAACCACTTTAGACTGAATCAGGTGCAAAAATTCATAGAAAATCTTTATTCAATCCAGAAAAGATCCAGATAAAAGACACCAAGACTGATCCAGGAATTTATAAGCAAACAGTTGTAAAACCAGGCAAAGAGTAAAAACCCAGAACACATATGGGGGCAATCAGTCCAGAGGAGTCACCATGAGAAAGGGCAGTGTAATAAAATCACACATGTGGGGACAAGCTCCCAGTGTAAAACACATGTGGATAAAAAATACATAAGGTAATTTACTTACTCATGGTGGAGCCTCAATAGACCGTGCGCCTCCACACACCGACGCGTTTCGTATCTTCTTCAGGGCAGTGCGGTATGATGTGTAACGAGAGGGGGCCTTTTATATGTGACTTAATTAAGACAAACATGCCCGCGTCCATTACGGTCGCGTGCAGAGGCGGGATTTCGTCCGGGGCATGAGTCATCAGGCAATCCCCGGAAATGACGTAGGTAACAGTGTCGTCACACTGGATACGCCCATTCCGGTTTGGAGGCCGTCATTATCACACGCACCGGAGGAAGCCGCACTGCGCACGCGCACCACGGACGCGGCCATCTTGGTCCAGGGCACCTCGAAGGGAAAATGTATAATCGTGCGCAGTGACGAAGTCACGTCCGGAGCATAAGTCATCAGAGGATTCCCGGAAGTAACGCGGGCAACAGCAGTAACAACATACTGAGCCCGCCCAAAATACCTCCGGAAATCATCAGCATATCAGGCTCGGGAAGAGACCGTGCTGCGCATGCGCATAACTGTTGCGGCCATCTTGCTCCAGGGCACAAGAAAGGGCAAATACATATCACGGTATGTGACAGGGAAATAATACATCATCGCCAGCAAAAAAATGATACATGGATGCTGGGCACCATATGTTATTTTTACAGAGAGTATATATAAACACAAACTTCAATAAGGTTCATCATACTCCACGACAACAACACAGGTATAGATATATAAGAAAAAGTAGAAGATGATGCTTATCCAAAAAAGCAGTAAACAGATGTCATAAAATGCTGTCCTGGGCTTAGAAGATGTAGTCCGCCCATGAAGGTCACATATCCGTGTACGGCACCAAAAGGATAGAACATACAAAGGCAGACCCTCATTCAAGGATGGGTAGTAATACTAGTAACAAAGAAAAATAAAAAAGAAAAAAATTAATAAAATTAAATCTAAAGATAAGTTGGCAGCTCTCAATGTGGAACTCGAGAGGGATTTTTCTAAATGGGAAAAGGAGATAATAAGTACCAAAACTAAAAAATATCAAAGAGATCTCTCAGACTACAAGAATGGAACCGTCTATCGATGGAGGAGAACTCCGAAAAGAAAGAATAGAAATTTGGGTTCACGCTCTGGTTCTTTTTCATCTTTGTCCTCCATTGAAGATGAGATACCAACAGGTAGTGGCCTTAGTGAGCAATTTGCGGAGAGACTGGGAATACAGACAAGATCCAAACATCAGGGGGAAAAAAATCCCCAGATAAAAAGAAAATTGACTCCTCCACAGTCTAAGGACAAAAAAACGAAACAACTTATGGAGGTAATCAACCTGTCTAAACACAGTCTAACTAAGACTCAGGTTGATGTCCTGAGTCTGGGTCTTTCCTTTACCCCTGATGCTAATTTGGATTATTTTACAGTGACTAAAGACCTGCAGCTCTTTGCAAGAAAGTTGATCCTGTGCAAACTTCACTCAAAAGACAATATAGATACCCAGGGAATGACACCGGAAGATCTTGAAGTGCTGAAAATTTTGAAGGAGCTTGAAGATGAGTCTACTGGTGGCCCTTCAGGTAAATTCCCAGCCTCTATTTTTCCTCGTTCTACTGCATTTCCGCCTTCCTCCCTTTGTCCGCAGGTAGATATCTTCACCAAATTGGTTCTAGAGGATCTTCGGAACCTCAAAAAACCAATTGGTGGTCACAACCTTACCATAAAACAGAAAAAAGCTATTGATGAATTAAAATCTTTGGAAGGTGTGGTGATAAAGCCTGCGGACAAGGGGGGAAACGTGGTAATTTGGCCCACGGACCTTTATGAACGTGAGGCTTTCAGGCAGTTACGAGACCGGGAGACCTATATTCCCCTATCTGGTAATCCCATAAAAGGGTTTGAGTCAGAATTAGATGACATTCTTGGGACGGCTTTTTCACGTGGTATCATTACTAAAAAGGTACATGATGGTCTCCGCGTCAAGTTTCCGGTAACACCCACTTTCTATTTATTACCGAAGATACATAAAAATTCTATCTGTCCTCCAGGGCGTCCGATTGTTTCTGGCATTGGAGGGCTGTGTGATAACGTTTGTAAGTTTATTGATTTTTATTTGCATCCCTTGGTTGAAACGTTGCCCTCCTTTGTCAGGGACACTTCGGACGTCCTGAGAAGGATTGACGGTATCTCACTTGAGAGTGGTGTGTTGCTGGTGACTGTTGACGTGGAGTCCTTGTACTCATGTATTGCTCACTGCGATGGATTGGCCGCCGCGAGGTGTTTTCTTAGGATGAGCAATTGGGATGTTGAGATACAAAATCTGGTCCTGGAGCTGCTGGAATATATACTTACTCACAACTTTTTCCTGTTCAAGGATCGGTTTTTCCTCCAGAAACGCGGCACTGCAATGGGCGCGGCGTGCGCCCCGTCATACGCTAACCTCTTTCTCGGTTTTTGGGAGAGGGAGGTTCTCGGTGACGGGGCCTGCGCCGCTTCCCCAGTGCAGTGCTGGCTTAGATATATTGATGACATCCTTATTTTCTGGAGGGGAACCGACCTTGAACTCCGGGACTTCATCTCATCTCTCAATTGCAATGATTTAAATATCAGACTCACCTATAAATGGGACCCAATAGAGGTTGATTTCTTGGATATTAAGGTTATGACTTTGCCTGATCGGACTATCCAAACGACAATCTTCAGAAAAGATACCTCTGTCAATAGTCTCCTTCATGCCTCATCAGCACATCTGCCTTCCACCATTAGAGCAATTCCAACGGGGCAGTTCTTGCGTGCTCGTAGAGTTTGCTCTACGGAACAATCTTTCGAGCAGCAAGCAATTGATCTCAGAACTCGGTTTAGGGATAGAGGCTACAGTCTTAGAGACATTAAACGAGGATATGGTAGGGCTAAAAACACTCCTAGAGACCAACTCCTTGTACATAAGGGAAACAAAAAAGGTTACGATTCTACGATACGTTTTATATCAACATATAACAACCAATGGGA
Source organism: Anomaloglossus baeobatrachus (assembly GCF_048569485.1). Taxonomy (NCBI): domain Eukaryota; kingdom Metazoa; phylum Chordata; class Amphibia; order Anura; family Aromobatidae; genus Anomaloglossus; species Anomaloglossus baeobatrachus. The sequence goes on along the minus strand of NC_134357.1, from coordinate 206,865,231 downwards.
AGATATCAGGGGAATTTTGCGCAAACACTGGCCTATTTTGATGACGGAGCCAGCATTGAGATTAGCGCTCCCCAGGTATCCAGCATTGACAGCTCGTAAGAACCGTAACCTAAAAGATCATTTGGTGCAGAGCCATTATGCTCCCAAAAATCCCTTTCCCTTTAATACGGGACCTCCGCGTTGGGGTTGCTTCCCGTGTGGAACATGTTTGTCATGCCGGAATATTGTTAGGGCAAAGACCTTTTCATCGGTGGATGGGAATAGGACTTTTGATATCAGGCACTTCATTAGCTGCAGCACAGAATACGTGATCTACGCGGCCGGTTGCGGATGTGGATTGACCTATGTGGGTTTAACATCCAGGCAGTTCCGCATCCGGGTGCGTGAGCATGTAAGGGACAGCATTGCTGCGGAGGAGGTGTCTGATCTTGAGTCCTTGAAAACCATCCCCCGACATTTTAAGTTACATCATGCCTGCAACCCCTCGTCCCTGAAGGTCAGAGGGATTGATAAATTAAAATTGGGTATTAGGGGGGGTAATCATAAGAAGGCCCTAGCCAAACTTGAGTGTCGCTGGATTGTCACATTGGGGACAATGACACCTTCTGGACTCAATGAAAAACTCTCTTTTGCTCCGTTCCTTTAATTCCTTGCCAAAATGTTCATGATTTTGCTAGTCCCTCTCTGTTTCTTTTATGATGTGTGTTTTTAATTTTATTAATTTTTTTCTTTTTTATTTTTCTTTGTTACTAGTATTACTACCCATCCTTGAATGAGGGTCTGCCTTTGTATGTTCTATCCTTTTGGTGCCGTACACGGATATGTGACCTTCATGGGCGGACTACATCTTCTAAGCCCAGGACAGCATTTTATGACATCTGTTTACTGCTTTTTTGGATAAGCATCATCTTCTACTTTTTCTTATATATCTATACCTGTGTTGTTGTCGTGGAGTATGATGAACCTTATTGAAGTTTGTGTTTATATATACTCTCTGTAAAAATAACATATGGTGCCCAGCATCCATGTATCATTTTTTTGCTGGCGATGATGTATTATTTCCCTGTCACATACCGTGATATGTATTTGCCCTTTCTTGTGCCCTGGAGCAAGATGGCCGCAACAGTTATGCGCATGCGCAGCACGGTCTCTTCCCGAGCCTGATATGCTGATGATTTCCGGAGGTATTTTGGGCGGGCTCAGTATGTTGTTACTGCTGTTGCCCGCGTTACTTCCGGGAATCCTCTGATGACTTATGCTCCGGACGTGACTTCGTCACTGCGCACGATTATACATTTTCCCTTCGAGGTGCCCTGGACCAAGATGGCCGCGTCCGTGGTGCGCGTGCGCAGTGCGGCTTCCTCCGGTGCGTGTGATAATGACGGCCTCCAAACCGGAATGGGCGTATCCAGTGTGACGACACTGTTACCTACGTCATTTCCGGGGATTGCCTGATGACTCATGCCCCGGACGAAATCCCGCCTCTGCACGCGACCGTAATGGACGCGGGCATGTTTGTCTTAATTAAGTCACATATAAAAGGCCCCCTCTCGTTACACATCATACCGCACTGCCCTGAAGAAGATACGAAACGCGTCGGTGTGTGGAGGCGCACGGTCTATTGAGGCTCCACCATGAGTAAGTAAATTACCTTATGTATTTTTTATCCACATGTGTTTTACACTGGGAGCTTGTCCCCACATGTGTGATTTTATTACACTGCCCTTTCTCATGGTGACTCCTCTGGACTGATTGCCCCCATATGTGTTCTGGGTTTTTACTCTTTGCCTGGTTTTACAACTGTTTGCTTATAAATTCCTGGATCACTGTCTTGGTGTCTTTTATCTGGATCTTTTCTGGATTGAATAAAGATTTTCTATGAATTTTTGCACCTGATTCAGTCTAAAGTGGTTCCTTGAATATTGATTATGGGGTATTTTCCCTCTCCCTCTCTGCTCTTTGGTTTAATGTAATACACTATGTAAGTGTCAAAAAACAGTTTTCAGCAAAAACATACTAAATAACATTTGTGCAGTTTATGAATTTGTTCTAAGAAATAGAATTGCTTCCATCTGATCCTCCTTTGCAGATGACCTCAAATCTGACCTAATAATTTTAAGGCTAGAGATCAACCTCTCTACAGTAACTTGGGTTGGAGGCAAAGCCGTAACCACATGGGCAACATCTGTAACAATTCATGCACAGTCAGTTTTGATGAATGGTTGAATTTTTCTATTTCTTTGAGAAATATTTTGCTGAAATCTGGTCAGTCTAACGGAGTTTCACCTCCTGCATGTCTTCTGTTATCAATACTTACAGCTGAGGCACGCACTGTACAGACCGGGAGGGACAAATCCGGTGACAGTGACACATAATCAAACATTACATATGCTACTTACATCTGAGTCCTCTAAAGGTCTTATTTCTGAACTATACAAAAGATTACTACCTGCCCATCTGGAGACATACCCACTGACTGTTAAAAGTAAATGGGAACGGGACGTTGGTCCCCTGACGGAAGACCAGTGGTCCGACATTCTGGAACAGGTCCCTAAACTGGCGGTCTCTGAGTGCCAAAGGCTTTCTCAAATATATCTCATCCACAGGGTATATAAAACTCCCAGCCTACTATTCAGGATGGGACTTAGACCAAATGCACAATGTGTTAGGTGTGGACAGGATGATGCCCATTTGATGCATGTTATGTGGGAGTGTGGACACATTGATGATTTCTGGAAACAAACCCTGGGAGGGACTCAAACCAAATATATCATGTCACAATACAGCCGTCACCTCGTTTATGTTTGTTGAGTCTGTGGGTGGGAGGAGTAGACCCGGACTCTCCAACAGCCCTGGGAATAGCACGTATCCTGTATCAAGCAAGGAAAATACTGGCACACCATTGGTTAGATCCTCTGCCACCAACATTATCAGAGCTTAAAAACAAATTAAATAACGTCATTAGATTGGAAAGGGGAGTTTATTTCAAAAGAAAAACACTGAGAAAGTTTTACAAAATCTTGGAGCCATGGATGGAGACGCCTGGTCTCCCCTCTGGGGCACTAGTGCAGGATGCAATGTTGGACCAGTTACTGTTGTGCTTGCAGTGAATGGAACGTTTGGGGAGTAAAAGTTAAAACTAGTGTTTTTTAGACTGAGGTATTATTGCATAATTTAACTTTTGTTTATCTGTGGAGCCATGTTGTTTGTAGGCTCAATTTATATAACTGTGATCTAAGAATCCTTTTTTTTAATTTTTATATACAGAGGAAGAACCTGATTTATAGATAACATATGTTTTTTCAATATACGCTTTTACTAGTTATATAAGATGCAATATATATTTAGTTATATAAGATGCAATATATATTCTCTGTATTGATTCTTAGTTGTTTAATAAAAAAAAATCTGAATTAAAAAAGAAATCTGGTCAGTCTGCTTGCGACAGAGACAGAGTGAAATCTTTTTCCCTGCGGCAACGCTTTGCCTGCTCCATGTCATCCAAATACTTTTCAAAGTTAAATTCCTCATCTAATGAGGATGAAGATATGGCAGCAGTAGCACTGTCAGGCACCAAGTCCTCTTCCGCCTGGCAGTCCTGTAGGCCACTCATCCTAACTTATACCTCACTCAAAGCTTCTTTTCCTTTAGTAAGCTGTTCATCAAGCAGTATACGATGACTTGGGTCCACATAAACAGCTGCCAGAAGAATTTTATTTTCCAATAGCTGTGTCTCTCTCCATTTCATAGAAGCAGAAATGCTATCTGGGATTAAACCACCTCTTTGGGACAGGCAAAATAGCAAGTTCTTCCACTCCCTTATGAAAATGCCAGGAGTTAAATCCTCAGCTTGTAATTTTTTAGTCATGGTAAATGGGTGATTTTAAGCAATTCCTTCAATTCAGCCACCTGTGTCCATTGACCTTCATTTAAGGTTACTTGAGGGTTCACCATATCTATAAGAAATTATTTTAGTTCAAGCAATCGCTAATTAAATAAGTCATTAAATAAGTGCTGCCTCACCAAGTGGCTTGATCAACAATTGCGGATGCAGCGCACGCCAATAGAGTACGATACAGTACAGTGGCAGCGCCACAACTTCCGGGTCACATGACAGCATGTGACCGGCATTTGTTGCGCTGCCACTGTACTGTATACGCTGTACTGGAGTGCGCCGCATCCGCCAAACCGGCGAAAAGCCGGATGTGTGAAATCAGGGTCCCTCTTGCAGACTCTCTCTGATTGCCAGCTGCAGTGTGTGCACAACACAGTGCATGTGATGAATATGAAACTGTTTTGAAGCAGCTTCAACAAGATCATCTAATCCAAAAGCACCGTATTTTTCGCTTTATAAGACGCACCTGATTATAAGACGCACCCCCCAATTTGGTGAAGGAAAAGAGAGATTTTTTTTTAATGTTAAATGGGGTCCATCTTATAATGCCAGTGTCCATCTAACAAATCATATAGGGTATATGTCCCTCATAGCCCCCATCCTAAAATTAGCCCCCTTAATTTGGATAATGCCCCCTTATATTGAATATAGCCCCCTTGTGCTGGCACACGTTCCGCTGTGCTGCCTATGGCCCCCTATGGATTGCACACGTTCCCCTGTGCTGCCTATGGCCCCCTATGGATTGCGCACATTCCCCTGTGCTGCCTATGGCCCCCTATGGATTGCATACGTTCCCCTGTGCTGCCTATTGCCCCCTATGGATTGCAGACGTTCCCCTGTGCTGCCTATGGCCCTCTATGGATTGCAGAAGTTCCCCTGTGCTGCTTATGGCCCCCTATGGATTGCATACGTTGCCTATGGCCCCCTATGGATTGCACACGTTCCCCTGTGTTAGATATCGCCCCCATGCTGCTGCCCATAGTAAAATAAAACACTCCTTCCTTACCTCCTCCAGCGCTGATCTCCCTCCTGTCTCCCTCCGTGCTTCTGTTCCTCCACTTCCTGGTTCTCAGTGCCGGTCATGTGATCGGCACAGCAGAGTGAGATCATCGCTGCGTGCCTGATCACAGTTGAAGCAGAGACACCAGGGAGAAACACTGGAGGGGGTAAGTAAAGTTTTTTTATTTTAGGATGAGAAGCAGCATGGGGGCCATATCTTACACAGGGGAGGCATGTGCGATAACAAGGGGGCGCAGGCAACAACAGCAACATTTCCCTGCAACCAAAAAAAAAATGTAAGACCTGTCCATTTATATTGACAATGTACAAGATAAAGATTCCCAGATCACATCAGGACAACAAGATCCCAGGTACCTTCAGCTCCACCACAACCAATGTGGTGTACTTAATTATATGTACCAAATGTCCAACTGGGGGTCTGTATGTAGTGGAGACAGGACAACAGCTCAGGGCAAGGATGAATTCTCACCGCCACACAATTAGAGAAAAAAAGGATAGATCTACCTGTGGCCAAACATTTTTGTAACCCAGACCACAACATAATGGACATAAAATTGCTGGTATTGAAAGGAAATTTCAAGTCCCAGAGAGACCGAAGGGTTTGGGAATACAAACTTATGATGAACTTTGACACATTCAGAGCAGGAATGAATGTGTCACATGGATTTATGTCTTTTTACATCAATTAAGAAAGGTGCTCCTCAGACCATCTGGGGGCATCCCAGCTCTGGACCAGACCCCAATCAGAGGACAATAAAACTTTCACACTGATTTTCTATGAACTGCGGCAATATTTATGGCCACAACAGTTTGTCCTCATGCCATTGTGATAGTTTTGCTTCACATAACTTGTCTTATTTACTGCTCCATTCTATGTCCTGTTGTGTATATAAATATGTGACTCTTCAGATTTTGTGTTATACTGAGCCTGATGAAGAGACCTGAGTAGTCTCAAAAGCTTGCTATTATTACCATCTTTTCAGATAGCCATTAAAAGGTATCAACCATTGAGGACTCTCAGTTCTTTTAAACAATTTTTTTTTAAGAATATTTTAAGGCATTTTTATTATTTCTGCAAGATCAAAAGTTTACATACACTAAAAGTACGATGTCTTTAAACAATATGGGACAGCCCATATGATGATGTCATGTCTTTGGAAGCTTCTGATAGGTTTATTGCCAGTATCCAAGTTAATTAGAGACACCTGTGGATGCATGGTAATGCACACCTGAAAAACACTGCTTCTTTGTGTAGCATCATGAGGAAGTCAAAAGAAATCAGCCAAGATCTCAGGAAGAGAATTGTGAATTGCACTAATCTGGTTCAACCTAGGGTGCAATTTACAGATACCTGATAGTGCCTCGTTCATTTGTACAAACAATTATACGCAAGTACAAACAAGATGGGAATGTCCAGCCATCATACCGCTCAGGAAGGAGATGGGTTCTGTGTACCAGAGATGAACGTGCTTTGATCAGACATGGTGCATATCAACTTAAGAACAAAAGCAAAAGACCTTGTGAAGATGCTGGCGGAAGCTGGTAAGATTGTATCATTATTCACAGTGAAATAAGTATTGTATCAACATGTGCTGAAAGGTCACTCTGCCAGGAAGAAGCCATTATTCCAAAGGAAGCATAAAAGAATCCAGATTAATGTTTGCAGATGCATACAGGAACAAAGACCTTAAGTTTTGGAGCCATGTCCTGTGGTCTGACAAAACTAAAATTAAACCGTTTGGCCAAAATGACCATCGTTACGTTTGGAGGAAAAAAGGTGAAGCTTTGAAGCCTAAAAACACTATCCCAACTGTGAAACACGGGGGCGGCAGCATCAAGTTGTGGGGTGGTTTTGCTGCAGGAGGGACTTTGTGCACTTCACAAAATAGATGGCATTATGAGGAAAAAAGATTACGTGGCAATACTGAAGCAACATCTCAAGACATCAGCCAGGAACTTAAAATTTGGGCAGAAATGGGTCTTCGAAATGGACAATTACACATGTTTGACCCAAGTCATACAGTTTAAGTGCAATGGTACTAAACACTAATGAAAGGTATGTAAACTTTGGACTTTTCAGAAAGTAATACAAAATGCCTTAAAACATTCTCTCTCTCTCTCTCTCTTTCTCATTATTCTGGCAAATATAAATACTTTTGGTAATCCTAATTTACCTAAAATGGGAAAGGTTTATTCTGATTTTATGTCAGATAGTGAGAAAAACATGCAGATGTGTCTTTTTAGATAGTGGATAGAAACTTCTGGTTTCAACTGTAATTTTAAGAATCGGAGTCAGTCCATTTTATACCGAGTCCGACTCCACAGCCCTGCCAAATACTCATCGTGTCCACGTGGCAAAAAGCTATGATCATGCATTTAAGAAAAGCAACTTTTGTTTTTAACTTGTGTTTTTTTCAGTCTCAACATAAAAGCCCATAGAGAAAAAAAACACACCAAAACTACATAGTTCAGTAGCGTCTTTAGATGCACAGAGGGCAGGAGTTTTCATAAAATCACATCCACTTTGCTTGGATAGTTAAACATAAAAATCTACTCTGTAAAATAATGCAGCATTTATGCCGTGTGAACACGACCTTACTGATGTGTTTTTGCAAGATGAGCAGTAGTTCTGCCATTGTGAAAAAAACACAAGACCTCATAGAGTGAAGCATACATAAAAATGAAAATGTTTTGGCTGCTTCAACTATGAATGAATGAATAACCAAAAAAGTCCATAGGTCCCTAGTTTCCTGGATACAGTGTGACCGTGTCTGTTTTTGTTCCACACTTCACTTTCCCAGGTGTCTGCTGAATGTCCCTCACTTGCCATTGCTCCCTATTACACCTCCTCCAGCTAAAACAGAAATGGAAAATGTGTCTTGTGGGGCACTGTGTGCACAATTATTAGGCAAATGAGTATTTTGATCACATGATACTTTTTATACATGTTGTCCTACTCCAAGCTGTATAGGCTTGAGAGCCAAATACCAATGAAGTAAATCAGGTGATGGGCATCTCTGTAATGAAGAGGGGTGTGGTGTAATGACATCAACACCCTATATAAGGTGGGCGTAATTATTAGGAAACTTCCTTTCCTTTGGCAAAATGGGTCAGAAGAGAGATTTGACGGGCTCTGAAAAGTCCAAAATTGTGAGATATCTTGCAGAGGGATGCAGCAGTCTTGAAATTGACAAGGTTTTGAAGCGTGATCACCTAACAATCAAGCATTTCATGGCAAATAGCCAACAGGGTCGCAGGAAGCATGTTGGGCAAAAAAGGCGCAAAATAACTGCCCAAGAATTGAGGAAAATCAAGCGTGAAGCTGCCAACATGCCATTTGCCACCAGTTTGGCCATGTTTCAAAGCTGCAACGTTACTGGAGTATCAAAAAGCACAAGGTGTGCCATACTCAGTGACATGGCCAAGGTAAGGAAAGCTGAAAAACGACCACCTTTGAACAAGAAACATAAAATTAAACGTTAAGACTGGGCCAAGGAATATCTTAAGACTGATTTTTCAAAGGTTTTATGGACTGATGAAATGAGAGTGACTCTTAATAGGCCAGATGGATGGGCCAGAGGCTGGTTCAATAAAGGGCAGAGAGCTCCACTCTGACTCAGACGCCAGGAAGGTGGAGGTGGGGTACTGGTTTGGGCTGCCATCATCAAAGATGTACATGTGGGACCATTTTGAGTTGAGGATATAGTGAAGCTCAACTCCCAGACCCACTGCCAGTTTCTGGAAGACAACTTCTTCAAGCAGTGGTACAGGAAGAAGTCGGTATCGTTCAAGAAAAACATGATTTTCATGCAGGACAATGCTCCATCACATTCATCCAACTACTCCACAGGGTGGCTGGTCAGTAAAGGTCTAAAAGATGAAAAAATAATGACATGGCCCCCTTGTTCACCTGATCAGAACCCCATAGAGAACCTGTGGTCCCTCATAAAATGTGAAATCTACAGGGAGGGAAAACAGTACACCTCTCGGAACAGTGTCTGGGAGGCTGTGGTGGCTGTTGCACGCAATGTTGATCGTAAACAGATCAAGCAACTGACAGAATCTATGGATGGTAGGCTGTTGAGTGTCATCATGAAGAAAGGTTTGGTTTTTACAAAGATGCCTAATAATTCTGCACAGTAATAGTTACCTGCAAAAACAGATATCCTCCTAAGATAGCCAAATAAAAAAAAAAAACACTCCAACTTCCAAAAATATTAAGCTTTGATATTTGAGTCTTTTGGGTTGATTGAGAACATAGTTGTTGATCAATAATAAAAAAAAATCCTCTAAAATACAACGCCTAATAATTCTGCACACTGTGTAGATAAGGTTGTGGAGAAATTGTTGGTGTTACGTGTGCCGCATAGTGTCTCGATTTTTCTTTAAAACTTCAGATGACTGATCGTGCTAAATAAAGTTGTAGGAAAGCAGAGCTTGTGAGATAAGCATCCTCTCTCTGATGCAAAGCCAGGCACTCCTGTGCACAAAGAAATTTATACTTATTGGCTGAGGGGGGGTCCAGCTGTAACAAAGTGCAGCCATATGTTGCCACTTGTGAGTTAATTTCTGAAAATAACAAAAAATTAAAAAAAAAAAAGTTAAAAATAGAAACACTTTTCCATTAAGTTCAGCCTTTATTGGTGTAATTCTACATCATCGAATGCTAAATGTAATCCTCTGTGCCATTATTTGTTCGATAAGCTGACAAAGGGCAAGATGCTTACTATTATTCATATATTGATATCTGAATTGTTTTTAGTTGTCAAATTATCAGAACAGAATTTTTGATTGAAGTAAACGTAAAAAAAAATAAATATTGTTTGAGTTTAGTTTCGGAATAAATTTTTGGTAAATAATTTTCTTTCTAAATGTGAAAATTACCACTGCTGCATGAAATAAACCCTTGTGGTAAAGCAATAAGACCATGAATAAAATGTGCAGACAAATGTGAACACATGAAATTGGTACAGATTTACAGATCAGATGTATGTAAACCCTTATTTGCTTAGAGGGAGAAATATAACATGGAAGACATTTGAAAACATAAAAGGTACAAACATTTTTTTTTTAACCCTTTTTTTCTATAGCACCATGGTAGATGAACTGGAAACTTGGTTACAGTTAGTTCTAAACTGGGACCCTCAGCAGCGAGGTGGAGGTATGGATAACCATACTGGCAGTCCACACTGCTTTGTGTTAATGGACCATATTCTCAATCTGAAGGTACACCTAGTTTTATTTTCAGTGTCGTATTGTGTCTTAGAAGTGTGAATTGGATAATCCAGGTCATTCATTTTACTACATTGCAGATTGTCCACATTCTAAACATGACATCTGCAAAGATTTTGTCCTTCCTCCTGCCACCAGATGAAAGTCTGCACTCCCTGCAGTCTCGTATTGAGAAAGAGACAGGAATATCAACATGCAACCAAGAACTGTTGCTTGAGATGGGAATATCTCTTGATCCGAGGAAGCCTGCATCCCAATGTGTAATCGATGGCGTGGTAAGAAGGAAATATCATGTTTGCAGCTTTCATACTGTTGAAATTAATACTTTTCTAATCATCTTCACAATGGGTATGCTTTGTTGAATGGATCACTTTGCAATTCCTATCCAATGGTCGGTCACCTTATTTCTGGGTTCAGCTATGGTGTCATTAATGGCATTGGTGTCATATTTATGTTTTTCTTTAACCTACATATGTCTAAGGCTATGTTCACACACTGCGTTTTTTACCTGCGTTTTTGGTCCGTTTTTGCTGCAGAAATTTATTGAGAAATTCTTGTAACCTTTCTGCAGACATTCCCTAGCAAAACCTATGGGGAAAAAAATTAGCTGTGCGCACGCTGCGTTTTTTTCTTAAGAAAATTCTTTCAGTAGATTTTCTTAAGAAAAAGAATGAGCATGTCACTTCTTTTCTGCAGCTAACTGCGTTATTTCACTCCATTGACTGTAATGTAATCATGAAATAGCGCAGGTATAACGCAGGTTGGAAGTGATGTGCGCTATTCCTGCGTTATACCTGCATTATACCTGCGTTATTCCCGCGTTATTTCGCGTTTTCAAGACATAGTGTACTTCCCTGCACTGCGTTTTGCAGGGAAGTGATGTCACTAGGACAGGAAGAGGAAGGAGAAGAGAAAAAAAAAGCGTGGGCTCCGCTGTATTTTTACCTTTCAGCCGGGTAAACACACAGCGGCGGCCCGGTATTCTCAGGCTGGGGAGAGCGAGCCGAGGATATCAGCCGCAGCTGCCCCGGGACTGTCGCATCCATTATGCGACAGTCCTGGCGTGTTACCGGCTCCTCCAGATGCCGTGATGCTGGGGCAATCCAGGTAATATGGAGTTAACGGCAACTAATAGCTCCCGCTAAGTCCAAGATTAGTGATCGCAGCGTCTATAGCTGGTGTCACACATAACGACGACGACAACGACGTCGCTGCAACGTCACCATATTCTGTGACGTTGCAGTGACCTCAACAGCGACGTCGCTGTGTGTGACACATAACAACGATCAGACCCCTGCTGCGAAATCGTTGCTCGCTCCTGAATGCTCGAAGTAATTTTTTGATCGCTGCTATCCCGCTGCGCCATGCTGATAAGCTGATAATCCTTGTGTTTGACACCGCAGCAGCGACGCTACGCTACGTCTGAAACCACACAACGACCGTCGACGTCGCTATGATCGCTGCTCCGTCGCTGCTTTTTCTAACATGTTTGGTCGCTGCTACGTCACAGAATATGGTGACGTTGCAGCGACGTCGTTGTCGTTATGTGTGACACCAGCTTAAGACACGCCGTCACTAATCTGAAAGTGAAAGTAAAGAAACACACACCGAAAAATCCTTTATTTTGAATAAAAGACAAAAAGCCCCTCTTTCTCCACTGTATTAAACCCTCCCAGACACAGCTCCGACGTAATCCACAGCGATGTCCCCCGGCGCTTCCAGCCGCGTGTGACAGTTCTCCACGGGTCAGTGAGCGAGTGCTGAATGCGGCTCCTGAGCGTGGCTGCGGGTAACTACAGGACATTTCTCACGGCCGGTGATGTGAACACATTACCGGCCATGAGAAGTGCAGTGTGTGGGGGGAAACATCATAAATAAAGCTGGAATATCTATCCCTCTATTATCTATCTATCTATCTATGTATCTATTATCTATCTATCCCTCTATCTATCTATGTATCTATCTATGTATCTATCTATCCCTCTATCCCTCTATCTATCCCTCTATCTATCCCTCTATCTATCCCTCTATTTATCTATCTATCCCTCTATTAATCCATCTATCTATCCATCTATCTATCCATCTTTCTATCTATCCCTCTATCTATCCCTCTATTTATCTATCTATCCCTCTATCTATCCCTCTATCTATCCCTCTATCTATCCCTCTATCTATCCCTCTATCTATCCCTCTATCTATCCCTCTATCTATCCCTCTATCTATCCCTCTATCTATCCCTCTATCTATCCCTCTATTTATCTATCTATCCCTCTATTATCTATCTATCTATCTATCTATCCATCTATCTATTTATCTATCCCTCTATCTATCCCTCTATTTATCTATCCCTCTATCTATCCCTCTATCTATCCCTCTATCAAATCAAATCAAATAAGCTTTATTGGCAGGACCAAATACAAATTAGTTTTGCCAAAGCAAGTGTACATTAGGGACTGGGGCTGTGGGGATGGTGGGTGGGGACTGTAGGAAGGATGGATGGGGCACATCCAGGGTGGGGACTGTGGGGGCACTTCTAGGATGGGGGCTATGGAAGTCCATGGCTTATGATGGGGCATATCCAGGGTGGGGACTGTAGTAACGGTGGTTGGGGAATATCCAGGGTGGGGATTGGGGGGGGCACATCTGGGATGGGGGGCTATGGAAGTCCATGACTTATCATAGTTCTCTTTCTCGAAGTCTATGACATTCGCTCACATACTGCGCTGCTATCTCCACTGCGCTCTCTTCTTCCCCCAGCAGGATATATATTTTCTCTTCCTCCTTCATGGAGCTGAAATCCGGGAAGAGATGGGAGAGTCTCCTGAAGTGAGTGTCCCTCACTGCTGAGTACTTGGTGCAGTGTAGCAGGAAGTGGGTTTCATCCTCCAGGGCCTCCAGGTCACAGTGTTGGCACAGTCTGTCCTCCCTGGGCTTGTAGCTCTGCTTGTGTCGACCGGATTCGATGGCTAGACTGTGGGCACTGAGTCTATATCGGCTCAGGGTCCTGCGGTCTCTGGGATCCGGGAGTTTTTCCAGATATGGGGCCAGTCCTAGTCTCTCTGTAGTCTCTGGTACGTGGTCAGTTTCTGTGAGGTGTTGATGTCGGTCCTCCAGTCACTGATATACCTCTCCTCTCCTGGCCCTCGTCTACCATTTTCCTGATTCTGGTTCTTGTCAGGCTGCTGTGATTGGTTATTTTGTCCAGTTGGGTTTGGGAGAGCTGTGCCAGGGGTCCTGGTTCATCTGGCCCACGTATATATATCAGAGCTTTGTGGTGATGGGAGCTTGGATTGCTACTCTGTAGGTGAGCCTGAAATGATAGTGACCTCTTCAGAGCTGCTAGGTGTAGAGGGAATCTGCCCAGCTCAGCTCGACAGGCACTGTTGGAGGTGCTTCGATGGACCTGGAGAAGGTGCTTACAGAATTCCAGGTGGAATATTTCTGTTGGGCTGGAATCCCACCTTGACCAATCTGGGTAAGTGTGAGGGCCCCAGACTTCGCTGCCGTACAGGAGGATTGGGGCAATGATGGAATCGAAGATTTTTAGCCAGACCCTCACTGGTGGCTTCAGATGATACAATTTCCTTCGGATGGCATAAAAGATTTTGCAGGCCTTGTTTTTCAGGGTCTCTATGGCTTGTTTGAAGCTCCCTGACTGGTGAATTTCCAGGCCCAAGTAGGTGTATTTGTCTGTTCCTGTTAGAGTGCAGCCGTTTACGACAAATGAAGGATGCTGGTCAAATCTTCTTTTTCTCTTCTGGAACACCATGATGTTGGTTTTCTTTAGATTGATCGGTAGTGCCCATGTGGAGCTGAATTTCTCCAAAATTTGTAGGTTGTCTTGGAGACCTTTCTCGGTTGGTGACACCAGCAGTAGGTCATCTGCATAGAGCAAGAATTTCACCTGGGCGTCATGGAGTGTGAGACCTGGAGCAGTTGAAGATTCTAGAGCAGTAGCCAGCTCATTGATGTAAATATTGAAGAGCGTTGGACTTAGGCTGCAGCCCTGTCTGACTCCTCGGCTCTGCTGGAAATAGGCCGTTCTTCTACCGTTCACACTCACACTGCAGAGGTTCTCAGTGTAGGAGCTTTTGATGACATCGTAGGTCTTTCCTCCTATTCCGCTTTCCAGCATTTTCAAGAACAAGCTTGGGTGCCACACTGAGTCAAAGGCCTTTTTAAAGTCTACAAAGCAGGCGTATATCTTCCCATGCTTTGTATTGTGGACGTGGCTCTGAATGAGACTGTGCAGGGTGTAGATGTGGTCCGTGGTGCGGTGGTTTGGCACGAACCCTGCTTGGCTTTTGCTCAGGACATTGTGCTCGGTAAGGAAACTGATGATCCTTTTGTTTAGGATGCTGTTGAACAGTTTTCCCAAGTTACTGCTGACACATATGCCTCTGTAGTTGGCAGGGTCATACCTGTCCCCACTCTTGTGGATCGGTGTAATGAGTCCTTGGTTCCAGGTACGAGGGAAGTAACCACCACTCAGCACAATGTTGAACAGTTTAACCATTGCAGCTTGAATTTCTGGTGGGCTGTACTTCAACATCTCTGGGGGGATTCCATCCAGACCACTAGATTTTTTACACTTTATGGAAGTGATTTTCTCTGCAACTTCCTGTAATGTAATTGGTGTGTCCAGTGGGTTTTGGAAGTTTTTGATTTTCTCTTCCATTGCCTTTAGTTTTGATGTTATGTTTTCCTGCTCTTGGCTTAGTCCTTCTTTTGGGATGTCTTTGTAGAGGTCTCTGAAGTACTGGAGCCAGATGTTGCCATTTTGGATATGGGTGTCATTCTTTTTCTTGCTCTTTGTGTCCATGTGGCTCCATATTTCCCAGAAGGAGTTGTCTTGGAGGGCGTCTTGGAGTTGGCTAAGTTTGGTAGAGATGTAGCTCTGCTTCTTCCTCCTGAGGATGGTTTTGTACTGCTTTTGTATGGTGTCATAGGCTTCCCTCAGGTCTGGGTTGTTGGGGTCTCTGTGTTTATTATTTGAGGCTGTTCTCAGGGTCTTTCGAACGGCTTTACACTCTTTGTCAAACCAACCATTGATCTGCTTTTCTTTTGGCCTCTTATAGTTGACTTGTTTGAGGTCGGACAATTTGGCCATGGTGTGGAATATTTTGTTGAGGTCTTTTGCAGCTTGATTCACTCCTTCTGGGTTTGACTTATACTTGTAGTTGTAGAAGTTGTGGAGCATCTTCTGTAATTCCGGTCTGTTGGGAGCCTCTTTATATTTTATTTCTGACGTCTTGGACCATTTATAGGATGGAGGTCGGTTGTAGAGGCTGCTCTGCTGTGGCTTTTGTGTGGATGGTTTCTCTGTAGATTTTATGTACAGGAGAAGTTGGCTGTGGTCTGAGAGGTGCGTTTGTGGGGTGACTATGAAGGCGCTAATATTTGCCGGGTCCATATCTGTAATGGCGTAGTCTACTACACTCCTTCCTACATGGGAGTTTAGTGTATATCTTCCCAGTGAGTCTCCCTTTGTACGTCCATTAAGAATATGAAGACCTAAACTTTTACATAAGTTCAGGAGCTTTTTGCCACTTTTGTTGACTGTACTGTCATAGCTGTTTCTCTCTGAGTGTTCTGAGTCGTGACTGTCGTTCTCTGCCCCAAATATGTAGATGTTTCCATCTGTGGTCAGAAAGTCTTTCTCTCCCTGTTCTTGCATTGAGGTCTCCAAAGATGAGAACTTTGCCAAGGACCTGATAATGGGTGGCTTCTTCTTGTAAGATCTCAAAGCTGTCTGGATTGAAGTAGGGGGACTCTGGCGGTGGTATATAGGTGGTGCAGAGGTAGACATCGGACTGAGAGGTGAGGATGGAGCTGCTGATTCTGATCCATATGTGGCTGCCTCCTCTCTTCACTGGTTTGATGTACTGGTGGAGCTCTTCTTTATACCAGATCAATATTCCTCCTGAGCAGCGGCCCTGTTTGGTGTTTTTATTTTTAAGGGCAGGGACAGAGATTTCCCTGTATCCGATTGGCACCAGAGATTCGTTTTCAGCTCTGGTCCATGTTTCGAGGAGGATCTGAATGTCTATATTCTTCAGTCTTTGAATAAAGTCGGGGTCATTTGATTTACATCCAAAGGCCGAGGTGCTCAGGCCTTGGATGTTCCAGCTGCTGATTGTGAATGAGGTCATTTTTTTTTTTTTTTTTTCTTTCTATATACCTCATGTGTATATACCTTGTAATGAGTGCGGCTGTGTAAGACACTCTGGATTTACGACTGGTTTATAGGTGTGTTAGTTTCCTGCACAATGTGCTGAGCAGGGTTCTAATCTCTTCCATATCTCTGCCCTGCATGTCTCTGTGTGGGGCTGATGGTCCCCTCCATGGTGGTCTCCTCCTCTGATGGCCCGATGTTGGGTGAAGGGCTTTGTTTCTGGCCTCCTGTGATGAAATTGGGGTTTCCGGTCTTTTTATTGTTGGGGGTCTTTCCATGGGATTTTGGTTGTTGTTGAGTCCAGGCATGGGGTCTCTGTTTAGTATAATGTCCTTCAGCTCTTTCGCCAGTAGGCTGACCCCTTGTTTGTTTAGGTGCTTGTCGTCATAGAGGTGTTGGTGTTTTATGGAGGGGTGTTGTGCCAGGATCACATCGGGCACAGCCTTGATTCTTGTGGTCAGGTCCGTGTTGATGCTCTGGGTAGTTTGGCTGGATACATCATTTCTTGGGAGCAGAGATGATAGAATTATTTTGCTGTCTGGGAATTTTAGTTTTGCCGTCTTTGCTAGTTGGGTCAGTTGTCCTGCGATCTGCTGGTGTTGGGCTGGCAGATTGTTTGTTCCTGTGTGTATAAAAATATGATTTGGGCTTGTGAACCGTGGGTTATTGATGACTGCTGTCACCTGCTCAATTGTTGCACAGTGGATTTTTTTGACCCTTTTTCCTGGAAATAGTCGCCATGTTTTCAGGTATTTCCCATTTGAGTCCATTATTAGGATGGTATCAAAACGTTGTGAGGTCACGGGTGGGGTACGTGGGTGAAGCTGTTGGTCTGTGCTGGAGATTTTGCTGGTGGCTGGTTGTCTTCTCTTTTCTATATCTCTGGTTTGTGGTTCACTTATGTTATTTTCAGGAGCATTCATATTGTTGGAGTTATTTGGTATCTCAGTGTCCTGGCCAGTGGAGGCCATGGTGTCTGTACTGGTGTTAGTTACCATAGCTCCCTCCTGGCCAGTGGAGGCAATGGTGTCTGTACTGGTGTTAGTTACCATAGCTCCCCCCTGGCCAGTGGAGGCCATGGTGTCTGTACTGGTGTTAGTTACCATAGCTCCCTCCTGGCCAGTGGAGGCCATGTTGTCTTCACTCCTCTGTGTTTCTATGGCATCCTCCTGTTTCAGGCATCCATGAGTCTTCAGCTCTGTTATCTCCTGTCTCAGTCGGGCATTTTCTTGCTGCAGTTCACACATTTTGCTTCTTATTTCCTGCAGGGTCAACCTGTATTCACATCTCAGTTTGCTTATCTCATTCATTACTTGGTCATTTGCATTTCTGTCACCAAGGTTTCTTTGAAGTTCATCTTTAAATTGTACAAAGTCTCTTTCTAGTTGAGATACAGTCTCTGAGGGTCTCCGGTGAAGGGTGTGAAGTGTTGGGGGCTGCAGTTCTGTCTCTGGAGGTCTCTGTAGAGGTGATGGTGGCTGCTGGGGTTTGTTGTTCTTTGCAATTTTGTGCCTGGAGTTTAATTTGAGAAAAGCTGTCTTCAAATTTATGTAAGTTTTCCTCAGCCCCTTGTACCTTGATTATGCCGTTATTGTACACGTTTATGGTCAGTGAGTTGGTCTCGTCTTCTTTTTGGTTTCTAATTCTGATCTGCCGGCCCTTATTAATGCCGTTCTTGGATATATACTTATATTGATTGCACAGAGCGGTGTGCCAGGCTAACGGTTGGTCTGTGAAAAATAATAAATTGGTTTTCCTTTTATCTTTCTCTTTAGAGGTAAAATCGGAAAAGAGGGTCTCCGGATCTTCTCTAATCTTTGCATGTTTTATGGCTTTTTGCGCATGAATGCTTTTCTGCCCTTCAGAGTATGTGATTTCCAGAGTGTGTGACCCCCTGGTGTCCCGTGTCTCCAGCTCTGCTCTCTGCCCAATTACTTGTTCTACATTTATATTTTCCATTTTTATAATAATCCTTATTTATCAGAGATGTAATTACAGCACTGTCTGTAGGTTGTGGTATGGATGGAGGATGGTCCTACCTTTGGATGTGCAGATCGTCAGTTTGGAGTCCTCCTGTTGTATGTGATCTGTCCTTCAACAGGTTTTTTCTTATGTCCTTTAAATCTTCTATTTCCTCTTTTTTTCATAAAAATCTTTAGTCCAGCTCAGTCCAGCTCGTTTTCCTGTTCCACAGAGTCCAATTTTTCCAGGTTTTGTCTTACTGTTTGCTCATTACAAGGTATAAATGATGAAAAACTCAGGAGCTCATCTTCAATGCTGCTTACTCCTAGGAATGGTGGGCGGGGTCTCTATCTATACCCCTATATCTATACCCCTAAATATCTATCTATCTATATCTATCTATTATCTATCTTTCTATATTATCTATCCTTCTGTCGATCTATCATCTATCTGTCTATCTATCTATCCATCTATCTTATCTATCTATACCCCTAAATATCTATTATCTATCTATATCCCTCTATCTATTATCTATATCTATCCCTCTATACTCTATCTATTCCCCTAAATATCTATATCTATCTATTTATCTATCTATCATATATCTATCTCTGTATTATCTATTTTTTTTTTATTTTTTTCAATGTGCTTTATTGCTGTGAAGGAATTAAAAAACGCAGGGACCAACATAAAAGAAAACGCACCAAAAACGCACCTGCGTTATTGGTGCGTTTTTTAACGCAGGTGCGCTAATCCTTCACTCAAGAAATTTCTTAAGAAATTTCTTAAGAAAAATCATTTTTCTAGTGTGAACATAGCCTAACTGTACTATGTTGTAAATGAACACACACACTTTCAATATTGAAATAATGCGAGTGGAGTGCGATAAAACATTAAATTCCCCTCGGACCAATTCTAGCCTGTGTGTCAGCACACATGAGCGATTATTTTCTCAGCCCTAATCGGACCGAGAAAACAATCGCAGCATGCTGCGATTGTAAGCTGAGACTTTCTCTCGCACCCATTCAAGTGAATGGGGCGAGAGAAAAATCGCACTGCACTCGCGGTACACCGGTGTACCGCTAGTGCAGTGCGAGAATGGCAATAGCCGACTACGCAGGAGAGAGGGAGAGAAATCCCTCCCTCCCCTCCTGAGTGCCGGCCCGCCCCCCGCAGCTGAGGTCTGCTCGCACGAACGGACCTCAGTTGCAAGGACACACGCATGACACTCGGCTCTGCTGTACTGCCAGCACGAGCCGAGTGTCATGCAAGTGGATCGCAGTAGTCCCCGTGTGGCCCCAGCCTAACCGTGGTTATAGACTGCAGTTATTCTCAGTGCACGCTACAGGTGTTACTACTTTCCTGCAGCTACACAGGACACAGAAACCATAGGTAATATGCTGCTACCTGGAGACTGACAATAAGAATACATCTTAGAAAAAGTCTCCTCCCCACAGCCTAGATCTGGCCAGCTGACACCCAGCTATTCAGTTTAGCTTCGTGTCATGTTGGAGGCAGACAAAGGTCTGAATTTCATGCCTGTTTCTGCCTATAACTCTTTTTCTTTACAGTCTAACCCTTCTTTTTCTTCTTTAGACTTGGTAACAGGATGGGCCTCCATGTTTCTCCCCACTTAGAAAATAAAGCCTGTAGTAATCAGATCTATTTGCTGGTTGGGAAGGCTGAACCTTGATGCAGTCAGCGATCAAGTTCTCAGGGCAGATAGGCTTTTTACTCTTGCCAGCTCAACTACCAGAGCATGGGACATTGCATGGAGCAGAAAATAGATCCAGGACTCGAAGTACCACAGAATCAAGCCTCTTCAGGACTGTTGGTTTTGGTCTTATGTTGTGCTGGCGTTTACTGCAGCTGCTCCTGCAATATCTTTGTCGCAGACTTCTAGCATTTTCTTGGCGATCCAGTTGCAAATCCAGGCATTTTCTTTGGCACCTTTCTTTTATTGCGTACATCCCTGCATCTCCTGGGAATTCCCTCCAACCGGCTCGGAGTCACTGTAGGCCTCCTCCGCTTGTGGGCCCGACCGCACAGCTTTCTTTCTGGTCAACCCATTGTGGCCCCAACAACTCTCCAGCTTCATTACGCCAGCAACTGTTCCCCCTTTGCTTGCAACTTCATAGCACTTCACTACTCCACCACTGGCTATCCACAGCTATGCAAAGTCATCTTTAAAGACCAGCTAGACTGTTAGGCCCTGTGCGCACTAGAAAATGGAATTTTCTTAAGAAAATTCCGCAGGCTCTGAAAGATTTCCGCACCCGCGGAAAAAAAACAAAAAAAAAAACGCACCGAAATCCGCACCCGTTTTGGTGCGGTTTTTCCGCGGGTTGGTACATGTGTTTTAATGCATTCAATGCAATAAAGCAGATTGGGAAAAAAAAGTAATTTCCTTCTGATATAGATAGATAAAGAGATAGATAATGGATAGATGGAGGGATAGATAATGGATAAATAGATGGATATACAGATGGATAGACAGATAAATAGATAATGGATAGATAGAAGGATAGATAGATAATGGATAGAGAGATAGATAATGGATAGTGATAGATAATGGATAGATGGATAGATAAATAAATAGATAATGGATCGATAGAAGGATAGATAGATAGAAAGATAGGATAGATGGATGGATAGATAGATAATCAATAGATAGAGGTCAGATCAATCAATCAATCAATAGATAGAGTCCCTGTGAGGACACACTGCAGTTCTTGCGACCGTGAGAAATGACCTGCAATTACCTCTGCAGTCTCGTTACGAGGCTGCATTGAGTATTTGTTAGTCGCGGCTGGATGCAAGCGTCGTGGGACCTGCGTGGATTACGCTGGAGCTGTGTGTTGGGGGGGTAATAAAGTGAAAGAGGGGCTTTTTTGTGTTTTATTTAAAATAAAGTATTTTTCGGTGTTTGTGTTTATTCACTTTACTTACGGGTTATCATGAAAGCTGTCTCATAGACGCTGCCATGATTAAGCTTGGACTTAGTGGCAGTGATCCGCTGCCATTAACTCATTATTGTCTGGATTGCCACCGCATCACGGCAATCTGGAAGAGCCGGGGACACTCTGGGACTGCCGCATAATGGATGTGACAGTCCTGGGGCAGCTGCGGGCTGATATTTTCGGCTGCGGGAAGGGGGGGGGGGCATTAACCCTGGCCCTCGCCCTCCCCAGCCTGGGAATACCGGGCCGCCACTGTGTGTTTACCTCAGCTGGACGGTAAAAATACGGTTGGGCCCGCATTTTTTTTTTATTTTTAAATGTATGTTTGATTTTTATGTGTATTCTATATGTCTGTGTCTGTGTGTGAGTGTGATCTGTGTTTACTCTCTGCTCCGCTTCCTCTTCCTGTCATAATGACATCACTTCCCTGCAAAACGCAGGCCAGTGATCAACATTATGTCCCGAAAAACGCAAAATACCACAGGGAATAACGCAGGAAAACACAATGAGCCACACAGAATTTGCTACCTGCGTTATTCCCTGCGGGATTTCACGATTATATTACAGTCAACGGAATGAAATGCCGCAGCTACCTGCGGAAAATAAGTGACATGCAATTGTTTTTGCTGTGGGAATACCGCAGCAAAACCGGTAGCTGTCAAAAACCGCCTAGTGTGCACATCATTTTTTTTTTCCCATAGGTTTGGCTGGTGAATCACTGCAGAAAGGTTATAAACATTTTTTGCAACGAAACATGCAGGAAATCCGCGGTAAAATCCGGCAAATGCGCATTGCCCCTTAGTCTGCCAGGCGACTCAGACTAGCAGTGCCCAAGCAGCTCATCATGTCTGAATTTAATAAAGATCATGCTTACCATCATGCCCTTGTGTTTCCAAGTTTCCATTGGGTTTATCTTTTGGCGATTTACACTGTTGCCCCCCACCATGTTCTGTCAATGCATGTTCAAGAGCCGTCCAGGTTGAGAGCACACCCCATCCTTTTGAATTTGCCGTAACACTGTCTCTATCTGGGGTCAAGCTTGCAAAGTGTCACTGTTTTTCTCCTTTGTCCCTGGTACTTTTACCACCTGCTAGAGGGAGTCAGACCCACCAACTGAGCCTTTACAGCTGGCTGAAGCCCGCAGCAGACTTTTCAACCCAATTGTTATTCTGATCACTTCCCAGAGTGAGTCAGAACCTCCAGCCGGGTGTATTCTACAGGTGCACCTGCAAACTGTATGCTTTTTGATCACCTCGAATGGCGGATGATCCGCATAGCACTCTGACCTTATCCCTTGTGAGTCGACATTCAAAGCGTTCTGTCTAGGGGTGCATCACACATTTAGCAATTTACAAGCACTCATTGGGTCTAAACCCCCTGTAGAGAACTTTTTAAAAAGGCTGGTCTTGCAAGTGATTCGGGCAGGGCAAATTGTTAGTTATGGTGCTCTGACCACTTTCGACAGTGATTCAGACAAACAGATTTTGCTCAAATCGGTGTATTGTTCAGGTGAGCCATGCTCATGTGTGAGTCAGAACAGCTACCAGAGGATTCTCAGCAGTACATATTGTGAGTGCGGTTACGGTTGTGCCATCCTTTATAGGGGTTTTCCCTACATACAAATTTCATTTTTATCAAAAGATCTTGAAATAATAATTTCCACAATTGAATGGTTTTTTTTTAAAGTTTTTTTTTGCTGAGATCATGTAAATGTGACCTTACTGAATAATGGCCATGTCTGACTGGACAGGGCAATGGTCTGAACATACCACATCTCCTGGGCAGGGGAGGAAGGGAAAAAGAACACAGACTTTACAGCATGGGATCACAAATTCTTTCTTTTGACCTGAAAATGCTCATTTGTGGAATTTGTAGCATTAGGAGGTCACATTCACTGAAATAAAAAGCTATTTAAATCCAAAACATCCTAACAGGCCAAGTTACATGTTAACATAGGAACCCTTCTTTGATATTACCTTAACAATTCTTGCATCCATTGAACTTGTAAGTTTTTGAAGAGTTTCTGCTTGAATTTCTTTGCATGATGTTAGAATAGCCTCCCAGAGCTGCTGTTTTGATGTGAACTGCCTCCCACCCTCATAGATCTCTTGCTTGATGATACTCCAAAGGTTCTCTATAGGGTTGAGGTCAGGGGAAGATGGTGGCCACACCATATGTTTATCTCCTTTTTTGCCCTTAGCAGCCAATGACACAGAGGTATTCTTTGCAGCATGAGATGGTGCATTGTCATGCATGAAGATGATTTTGCTCCTGAAGGCACGTCTCTGCTTTTTGTACCATGGAAGAAAGTTGTCAGTCAGAAACTCTATATATTTTGCAGAGGTCATTTTCACATCTTCAGGTACCCCAAAGGGGCCTACCAGCTGTCTCCCCATGATTCCGGCCCAAAACATGACTCCTCCACCTCCTTGCTGACCTCGCAGCCTTGTTGGGACATGGTATCCATCCACCAACCATCCACTACTCCATCCATCTGGACCATCCAGGGTTGCTCGACACTCATCAGTAAACATGACTGTTTAAAATTTAGTCTTCATGTATGTCTGGGCCCACTGCAACCGTTTCTGCTTGTGAGCACTAGTTAGGGGTAGCCAATAGTAGGTTTATGCACTACAGCAAGCCTTTGATGGAACCTACACCTTGAGCTTTGAGGGACTCCAGAGGCACCAGCAGCTTTAAAAATCTGTTTGCTCGTTTGTAATGGCTTTTTAGCAGCTGCTCTTTTGATCCGATGAACATGCCTGGCAGAAACCTTCCTCATTCTGCCTTTATCAGCACGAACACGTATGTGCGCTGAATTAGCCACAAATCTCTTCACAGTACCATGATCACGCTTAAGTTTGATGCTTTTCGGCAGCAGAGAGATCCTTTTTCTTTCCCATGTCACTTGAAAACTATGGCCTGCTTAATATTATGGAACATCCAGTTTTCCTTTTATTGGGCTCACCTGGCAAACTAATTATTACAGGTATCTGAGATTGATTTCAGTGATCCAAAGAACCCTTAGACACAATACCATCAATGAGTTTCATTGAAAAAAAAAAATCGCTAGGACACTTAAATCAAATTTGCATAATAATTTGGAACATGGTGTACAGGGATGGGCACAATACTACAGGGATGGGCACAATACTACAGGGATGGGCACAATACTACAGGGATGGGCACAATACTACAGGGCTGGGCACAATACTACAGGGCTGGGCACAATACTACAGGGCTGGGCACAATACTACAGGGATGGGCACAATACTACAAGGCACAATATTACTGGGCACAATACTACAGAGCACTATACTACTGGGCACATACTACAAGGATGGGCAGAATACTACTGGGCACAATACCACAAAGATGAGCACCTTACTACAGGGCACACGGATGGGGACATTACTATAATATGATGGCTGAGATTATTATATGATGCTGCTAATTGTAAAACAATATTACAAGAAGGTGATAAAATGTAAAAAAAAAAAAAAAAAAATCATAATAAAGCATGAATTTTTTTCTGTCATTAAAAATGCTTTTTTATATATATAAACTTAACAAAAAAAATGCATGCTTGTTATAATATACAAGCAAAAAATGTTTAAAAAAGTGATCTAAAGGTGTATAGAAAAAACCATGGAATCACTAAAAATGTTCACTTTGTCCTGCAAATAATGCGGCCCCTCTCAATTTTTTTTTTTCTATATGCGGCCCATTCCCCCAGCTGAGTTTGAGACCCCTGTGCTAGTCTATATGGGCTGCATTTCGAACACGCCCCTATAACTTGACAGAAATTACTCATATCTATGTCTGTTCTTACAAGTTGATCCTTGATCTTACAGGGTCTCTTGCTGCACATCAGCTTTGGAGATTTAAAGACTTACGTTTTTGTATAGCCTCTAGTGAGTAATGTGAATACTAAAGAGGTATTCAGCTTCCATAACAAAAATATGGAGGATAGAAGGGTCTTGCATTAAAACATATTTAGTAAATCATTAAAATCCATAAGACATACGCTTATGCGTTTCAGTTACATTTGCCCGCATGACTAAGGGCAAACATGCCTGAAACACGTAAGTGTACGGTTTAAAGAGATTAATGATTTAATAAATACCATGTTTTAATGCAAGATCGTGCTATTCTCCATATATTTGTTGCGGAAGCTGAACACCTCTTTAATATTCACCTTACTGGGAGACGGCCCAAGAAACTTCCATACATCGCATCAAGCCTGAACATCCAATTCAAGATTCTGGTGAGATGTTGAACTTTCTCAGTTTGATTATCTAGTGAGCAATGACCAGGTCTTATGGATATAGTGTGGACCTTATGCATCAATGGATGATGAATATAAACAAAGGGTACTTGTTCTAGTTTGTAGGTCAGAGCTGGGGAGACTATGGAGAGGGCCCTGTATTCCTACTCTTTGCGGAGGTGTGTGGGATAATTCCTAGATCTAAACTTAAGTGACATGTCATTGAACCTAGTAGGTAGGACAATTTTGTCAGCCACAATACGAGAAATCCTCTGGTATTGGGTTCTGGGGAGACTGTTCTTAGTGGACGTAGAGTGGCAGCTACAATAGTGGAGTACTCTATTACAGTCTGTAGGTTTAGAGCAAGGGTCTCACTCAGCTGGGTATATGGGCCACACATAGGAAAAAAATTGAATTTGGGGTCCACATTCTTTGCAGGACAAAGTGACATTTTACTGATACCATATTTTTTCTATAGACCTTTTGGATCACTTTTTTTTTAACGTTTTTGTTTTTTTTGTTTATTATATTTTTTTTAAATGGCATTTTTTGTATAGGTTATGGTACAGTTTCATAGCTTGGGTTATTACGGATGTGGAGATAATATGCACTCTTTTCGTTTATTTTAGAATTTGATTTTCTATATATACTAGCTGTAGTACCCGGCGTTGCCCGGGATAGTAGCTAAGTGTCTCTCTGTCTCTCTCGCTCCCTCTCTCCCACTTTTTCACTCTCTCTCTCTCTCTCTGTGTTTGTCTGTGTGTATGTCTATGTGACTGTGTGTGTCTCTTGTCTGTCTCTCTCTCTCTCTGTGTGTCGCTGTGTGTCTCTGCCTCTCTCTTTCTAGGTCTGTCTGTCTGGGTGCGCGTTTCTCTGTCTCTGGGTGTGCGTTTCTCTGACTCTGGGTGCGCATGTCTTTGGGTGCGTGTGTCTGTGTCTCAGGGTGCGCGTGTCTCTGGGTGCGCGTGTTTCTGTCTCTGGGTGCGCATTTCTGTCTCTGGGTGCACGTGCCTCCATCTTTTAACACATAAGCTGTTATACTAAGAATGTCCTTCATTGCTTGTAGCAACTAATCAGAACTCCTGTTGATGACCTATAGCTGCCAGCTCCATTGACTTTAATGTAAACAGGTTTTTTTGGTGAATAACTGTAAAGCGTAACATAGTCTGACGTTCCCTGAGTCAAATGAGGTGTCTGCAATATTTTGTGATTGTAAACGCGACAGTGCGGATTCCTTTAGCGGACATACACTCAGCTTTATATATTAGATATACAGTACAGACCAAAAGTTTGTACACACCTTCTCATTCAATTAGTTTTCTTTATTTTCATGACTCTGAAAATTGTAGATTCACATTGAAGGCATCAAAACTATGAATTAACACATGTGGAATGAAATACTTTACAAAAAAGTGGGAAACAACTGAAAATATGTCTTATATTCTAGGATCTTCAAAGTAACCACCTTTTGCTTTGATTACTGCTTTGCACACTCTTGGCATTCTCTTGATGAGCTTCAAGAGGTAGTCACCGGAAATGGTCTTCCAACAGTCTTGAAGGAGTTCCCAGAGATGCTTTGCACTTGTTGGCCCTTATGCCTTCACTCTGCGGTCCAGCTCACCCCAAACCATCTCGATTAGGTTCAGGTCTGGTGACTGTGGAGGCCAGGTCATCTGGCGTAGCACCCCATCACTCTTTTTCTTAGTCAAATAGCCCTTACATAGCCTGGAGGTGTGTTTGGGGTCATTGTCCTGTCGAAGAATAAATGATGGTCAAACTAAACGCAAGCCGGATGGAATAGCATGCCGCTGCAAGATGCTGTAGTAGCCATGCTGGTTCAGTATGCCTTCAATTTTGAATAAATCCCCAACAGTGTCACCAGCAAAGCACCCCCACACCATCACACCTTATCCTCCATGCTTCATGGTGGGAACCAGGCATGTAGAGTCCATCCGTTCACCTTTTCTGTGTCGCACAAAGACACGGTGGGTGGATCCAAAGATCTCAAATTTGGACTCATCAGACCAAAGCACAGATTTCCACTGGTCTAATGTCCATTCCTTGTGTTCTTTAGCCCAAACAAGTCTCTTCTGCTTGTTGCCTGTCCTTAGCAGTGGTTTCTTAGCAGCTATTTTACCATGAAGGCCTGCTCCACAAGATCTCCTCTTAACACTTGTTCTAGAGATGTGTCTGCTGCTAGAACTCTGTGTGGCATTGACCTGGTCTCTAATCTGTGCTGCCGTTAACCTGCCATTTCTGAGACTTGTGACTCGGATAAACTTATCCTCCACAGCAGAGGTGACTCTTGGTCTTCCTTTCCTGGAGCGTTCCTCATGTGAGCCAGTTTCTATGTAGCGTTTGATGGTTTTTGCCACTGCACTTGGGGACACTTTCAAAGTTTTCCCAATTTTTCGGACTGACTGACCTTCATTTCTTAAAGTAATGATGGCCACTCGTTTTTCTATACGTAGCTGCTTTTTTCTTGCCATAATACAAATTCTAACAGTCTATTCAGTAGGACTATCAGCTGTGTATCCACCAGACTTCTGCACAACACAACTGATGGTCCCAACCTCATTTATAAGGCAAGAAATCCCACTTATTAAACCTGACAGGGCACACCTGTGTAGTGAAAACCATTTCTGGTGACTACCTCTTGAAGCTCCTCAAGAAAATGCCAAAGAGTGTGCAAAGCAGTAATCAAAGTAAAAGGTGGCTAGTTTGAAGAACCTAGAATATAAGACACCTTTTCAGTTGTTTCACACTTTTTTGTTAAGTATTTCATTCCACATGTGTTATTTCATAGTTTTGATGCTTTCAATGTGAATCTACACTTTTTAGAGTCATGAAAATAAAGAAAACTCTTTGAATGAGGTGTGTGCAAACTTTTGGTCTGTACTGTATATATACATATACATGTTAATTGTAAAAAAGTTTTATTTTTACATTTTATCCCCTTCTTGTAAGTAATATAGTCTTCCAATTGGCACCAGATAGTAATTTTTGCCAACATCTAGAATTCAGGTCCCCATTTTGGTTCTCATTCTGTAGTAATGTGCCCTTCCTTTTTCCAATCCTGTAGTAGTAAGGTGCTCTTCCATGTCCCTATCCTGATGTAATGTTCCCTTCCTTGTCCCTGTTCTGTAGCAATGTGCTAGTTTTTGTCACCATCTGGTAGTAATGTGCCAATCATTGGCCTCATCCTGTAGTAATATGCCCTTCCTTGTCCCCATCCTGTAGTAATGTGCCTATCCTTGTACCCAACCTGTAGTAATGTGCCCATGCTGGTCCACTTCTTGTAGTAATATTCCCTTTCCTGGTCTCCTTCTTGTAGCAATGTCCATCATGTAGTAATGTCCCCTATTGCTCAGCGCCGCCAATACATTCATCTGAAATAAAGCACTGACTGCAGCCCCTGCAATGGCCGCGATCGTCAAGGGGTCAACGTGCCTGCGGGCCGCAATAAGCAGCTTCAGGGGCCACGTGTATGAGACCTCTGGTTTAGAGTATAGGTCAGTGGAGAGATGCCCCAGTGGGTCTTTCAATATCTGTGTATCAGGAAAGAACTCCTATTTGGGTGGCATTGTGGTTAAGGGTGAATTTGAGTTCAGGTGCGATGGACTTTAAAATGGAGAAAAAGGTTTGCAAAGGAGTCATGATCCTTGTTTGCAGCTGTTAAGCATGTAAGGATTTTATCCTGGTTCTTGGTATGTTAACCATCTTCCTGAGTGAGTCAGACCTACCAGCTGAGGCTGTGCAGCAAGCGAAACTAGCAGAGTAACCTGCAACCTAGATGCTGCTCTTTCTACCATCTTGGGAAGAACCGAATCTCCTGCTGAGACCGCCCAATGGGGCAAATACTGTAGGTGACCCTGCAACTTAGATGTTTTCTGACTACATTAGACTCAGTCAGACCTTCCAGCTGAGATAGTACAGCCGAGTGAATCCCACACAGGACTTTGCAAATCCAGAAGTTATTCTGAAGGGTTTTGCTTCCTCAGAGAGGGCTGTCCAAAAGGATAGCCTTCTCTGAGGAAGCAAAACCCTTCATATAAAACCTCTCAGCTGCGCAGATTCTACAGGTGATCCTACAACTTAGACACTATCTGGACCACCTCTCACAACAGGTAAGGTGGTGCATTGCAGAAATGCTCCAGATAGCACTCTACCTCTTTCCTGAGTAAATCAGACAGGCTGGGCATTCTCTCTAAGAGCGCACTGCATATTTATCTACAGGTACTCCAACCACCTTCCTCAGGTGGTTCTAGGCCCTCAAGCAAAGACCTTTTTTTAAGCTTGAGTGGTACCTTACAGTGCTCTGGCTACTTTCCACGGTTGGTGAGACCTACAAACAGATTGTTGCTCTGCTCTCCTTTAGAAGTAGTTTTGAATACCATGCCAGATGATAGTCAGAACACTTCACTAAGAAATGGACCTTTAGTTCTATTTTGGCTTTTTCAGATCAATTATGGTACTCGATCTGCTCTCCCAGAAGGTTTGGATAATCAGGCATAGCTCCCTCAGAGAGATATGACTGAGCAAGTGGACTTGACTACTCTGTGAGTCTGATCTTCTAACCGGTGTCTTATTATTAGATCATCAAAGAAATGGAATACATGGCTCTTCTGTAGCTGGTGCACAAGTCGGATCCAATCCCATAAGCAATGACAAAAACAACTTGGCACTCAAATCTTGATGCAAAGAAGGTGGACACTGCAAGGTTGAAATAAGTGCCAGCCTCTCCCAGGATACCTCTCACTGAATCACCTCTGCACATTGAGGAAGGTCTGAGAACGACCTAAACATTTGTGCAGAACAACCTCTTTGCACTAACTTGGATTGGTGGTAAAGCGGTGACCACATGGGCAACATCTTTAACAATTTCAGGGTATAAAGGAATTGCCTCATGCACAGTC
The DNA here is from genome assembly GCF_048569485.1 of Anomaloglossus baeobatrachus. Classification (NCBI taxonomy): domain Eukaryota; kingdom Metazoa; phylum Chordata; class Amphibia; order Anura; family Aromobatidae; genus Anomaloglossus; species Anomaloglossus baeobatrachus. The sequence continues at coordinate 206,834,804 of NC_134357.1, read as the reverse complement.
AGTTTTGATGAATGGTTGAACTTTTTTGAGAGCAAATGAAAAATTTTGCTGAAATGTGGTCAATCTGTTTGGCATGGGAAGAGAATATTTTTCCTAGCGGCCTGCTAGATATCGTCCAAATATTTTTCAAAATTAAACTCTTCATCTGAAGAGGCTGAAGACATGGAGCAGAAGCACTGGATGACACAACTCCTCTTGCTCTTGGCCGTCCTTTAAGCTACTCATCATAAATGCTGTCAGAGCTTCTTTTCCCTTAGTAAGCTGGTGATTATCCAGCAATATACAATGACTTTGGTCCACATTAATGGCTGCCAGAAGAATTTTATTTTTCTAATAGCAGTGTCTCTTTCTGTTTCATTGAAGCAGCAATGCCATCTGCAATTCAACCTTATCTTTGGGACAGGCAAAACAGAAATTTATTCCACTTTAAAAAAAACTACAAGCTGAGGATTTACCGCCGGGCATTTTTATAATCACTGTAAATGGATGATCAAACAATTCTTTCAATTCAGCCACCTGTGTCCATTGGCCTTCATTTAGTATACCTGAGGGTTGGCTGGGTCTACAGGAAAGAGATTCAGCTCAAGCAATTACTCAAACTTTAAATAAGTGCTACCCCACCAAGTCGCTTGATTGACAATAGCCCCTTTTCCAGCATGTCTCTTCAAGATGCAATCAATTTTACGGGTTGTGGCAGCAATAACCAATTTCCTCACTTTGCTAATCCAAGTTCCAATATTTTTCTCTTGCAGACTGTCTCTTATTGCCGGCTGCAGCGTGTGCACAACACAGCGCATATGCTGTGAAGCAACTTCAACAAGATTATCTAATTCTAAAGTATCATTTTGCTGTTCTTTTGCACTAATATCAGTTTGTTCCTCAGTTATAGGAGCAGGACTGTGGCCTTCGATCTCAAACATACTGAATCTGAAATTTTCATCTAGCTACTGTTCGCCTTCATTATTCTCATTCATCATTGTACTTATCATATTTGAAGAATTGTATGTTACAACAGCAAGAACTTGTTCTAGCAGTTCTGAGAGGATTGCAGGCATTCCTTCCTTCCCAGTGTGTTTTTACCTTTATCTGTAAAGGAGGAGCTTCACTACTTATGTACATAAAGTGCAAAAGAGAGTCATCTCAACTAAAAGCCTAGATCCTTTGATCAGGAATGCAACAGAGATTTATAGGGCATTTCATGAGTTCCCAAATTCTTATGAAAAAATATTCAGCACATTGAACTACTGAACCAAATTTATTATATATTTTAGAAGTCAGTCGGTCCATTTTATACTGACTCCACCAAAATGGACTGCAACTCCACAGCCCTGACCATAATTCAGACATTTTGCATGGTTCGTCATGCAGTCCAATTTGCACCCAGATCACTATCTAGGGTGAGCCAGCATCTATTGGAGACTGCTTGGTAGATTGTTTGCACACATATACCAAGGGTACATTAGCCTTGGCCTAGTTGAGTCTGTCCAGCTAATTCAGACTCATCAGTGAGGTGTATTACAGGCGAACAACAGGTCTCTCAGCTCGGCCATTTGATTAAGACTGGTTTGGTGGAGTTGCAAGTCTTCTCTGTACTACTTCAACTTCCAGACAGTATTTTTCTCTCAAGAAGAGGCCTCTCAACTTAGGGCATCCTTTTAGCAGTCCAGGTAATCCTAGGAAAGCCTTTCTACTGAAGGACTTAATTGAGTCCACCCTTCCATCCATCCTGGTTCAAACATTTCCTCTAATTCTAGCAGTCAAGGTTACTGACTAACACAGAAAGTCTTTTTTGTTTGATTTCTTAAGCCAATACAAGACCATTGAACAGGATACACCAGGATTGATGTTTCTAAAGTAGGGAAGTACTTTTTAGATGCAGTGAATGACTACTGAGGCACTCCTTTGAGGCGGCTAATTCTGTACTTGGGTTCATCCTTTATGCTGTCGTAGTCTCCACAGTATCCTAGTTTTTGTCACCTATGGAGCTCGGGCCACGTCCATGTCATTTGGGTGTTTAATGCAACTCGTTTAGGGCTATTTCAGATCTTGTGCCTCTGTGGTTCTCCCAAGATGTCTACTGATTAAACTAGAGTTTCCACTGGTAATGATGGGTCAGGACAGACGTCTGAGCTCTGCCACATTCCAGAGGAATTTTGGTCTTTCCTTTATTAGAGCAGGAATTTCCTTTCCCAGCTTAGATTGGATATTCTGCAGTTTGAGTCCAGAACTTCCGTTCATCTTGCAGATGCCTCCAGACACCATCCAAGCACCTCTCCCAGGGTTGTCTTCTTCTAGCCAATTTTTTTGATCATTTAGTTTACCATCAGGTCTGCAGTTCAGAAGGCTCTTGGCCTTTTTGGATTGGGTTTGTCTGACTAGGATTTGGGAATAAGGGCCTTTTAAAAGTCACTTTTCAGCCATTATATTTAGCAACGTTTTCATAGATGAGAAACTAAAGGCAGCACTCGTAGGGTAATATCCTTCTTTTTAATTGTTTTGCATTGAGTGTTCTAGTAGACTCCCAAAAATCCGGTTCCTGCCTTAACTATCCTGGTCCAGCAGAATTTGTATTATAGGGCATTAGTTGTTTGGGCAGGGGAGACTCACAGTCACCATATTATTATTCCCCAGAATCCAGGAGACCTCTCTACAGTCCTGCCACCCTTTTGATCCTCCCCCTTTTTAAACAGATCAGAGTTTTCTCCTGTTCAGCTTTTAGTGATTTTTCTGTCTTTCTCCAAAACAATATGTTCTGGGGTTTTTTCTCTCTCCTTCCTTTATGTACAGTATTTTGCTTATCTTCTCCCGTAGTTTGACATACCCAGAGCTGTGTAGTTCTGCCAGTCTCCCACAGCTCATTTTGAATGTCTTGTGGGTCATTATGGTATGTACTGGCAGAGGTCCGACCACCTATAGGATGACCATTGCTCGCCATTAGCAAGGTTTATAGAGCAGGTGGCAGTGCTCCCCCATTCAGGGTTAGGGAACCCTCTGCTTGGGCTATAAGAGCTTCCTGGGCTGTTCTTCACCAGGCATTAGTTGTGCAACTATGTAGAGCAACTACTTTGTCATAGGTGCATACCTGTTTTAAGTTTTACAGGGTCTATTTCAGAAGGAAATTTTTAGGTAAGTAAACAGAGCTCAGCGTTGTAACAGAATATACCAATTACTGTTGATAAAACTTATTTTTTTTTAATATACATTAACAAATTTTAAACTCAAACAAAAAACACTAAAAAAACTAAAAAATATTTCAGAGAGTGAAAAGTTACCCGAGTATCGGTTTTTATATCAAATTAGTTGAGCCACTCAAGAAATAGGGAGTGTACGACCGTCTTCGTCAGATGTCTCGCTCTGGTCTGGGTGAAATAAAATCCTGCAAACTTGGGTCAGCCCTGAGAATAAGGATGCACTCCATTGCTAGGCAGGAGAAAAAGGATTGAGGGACAATCTAGTGAATTTTTCACAATTTATTAATGCATTTTGGAGATATAAATACTCCTGGTTATAATAATAATAATTTAATAATTGTATTAATTTATATAGTGCTATTAATTCCACAGCGCTTTACATACATTGGCAACACTGTCCCCATTGGGGCTCACAATCTAGAGTCCCTATCTGTATGTCTTTGGAGTGTGGGAGGAAACTAGAGTACCCGGAGGAAACCCACGCAAACACAGGGAGAACATACAAACTCCTTGGTGGGATTTGAACCCAGCACCCAGTGCTGCAAGGCTGCAGTGCTAACCACTGAGCTACTGTGCCGCCCTGGTTATGCTGTACTTTCCTGTTTTTCCTCATATGTACATCTAATTTTGGGTGTCTGGATACATTAGGTGATTTTGGTTGCTGCTGTAAAGGTTATTTTGAGAAGCCTTTGAAATATAATTGAAGAGGGAGACATAGGAAAAGGGAGAGCCGCCGAGGAATGGAGGCATCGATTAATTAAGGATGTGCTCCATTGGTAGGCAGGAATATACCCTGATAGGGTAAGAATAAGGAAAGGTTTACCAACTCCTCCCCTTGTGCCCTTCTTCCGTATTGACGGCTCAAGACATCTGACGAAGAAGGTCGTACACTCCCTATTTCTTGAGTGGCTCAACTAATTTGATATAAAAAACGATTCTCCGGTAACTTTTCACTCTGTGAAATATTTTTTGGTGTTTTTTTGTTTTTTGGTGTTTTTTGTTTGAGTTTGAAGGCTATCCCATGGTTACTATGTCGACCAATGAAGTCTATGAGAAATTTTACGGCGAGTACTAAAAATCTAATATCCAAATGAAATGCTATCAGTCAGAAAAAAAAACAACAAATTATACACATACCCTATGAGCATAAAATATACTTTATAATATGCTTCAAAATGGCTAACACAGATATATATTAATACAAAAAGTATATTATTGCTAATAAGCCGGATATGGAACAATAACAAGAACAGGTACAGTAATGGCCAAAACTGTTGCCACTATTGAAATTGTTCCAGAAAATGAAGTATTTCTCTCCTAAAATTACTGTAACTTACACGTTTTGTTATACATGTGTTTTTCCTTTGTGTCTATTGCAGCAACACAAAAAAGGCAATGAAAAAAACGGCAAATTGGACATAATTTCACACAAAACTTCAAAAATGGGCCGATCAAAATTGTTGGCATCCTCAACTTAATATTTTAAAATAACTACAATTAATCACTTCTACTCACAATTAATCACTTCAGCAAGCTTCCCACACCTCTCAACTGGAGTTTTGGACGACTCGTCTGTTGCAAACTACTAGGGTTCTCTCATATTAGATCAGGACTCATTGCTGGCCACTTCAGAACTCTTCAGTGCATTGTTTCCATCCATTTCTGAGTGCTTCTTGAAGTACTGGATATTTGGGGTCCTGCTGGAAGACCCATGACCTAAAACGCAAACCCAGCTTTGTGACACTGGACACTACATGGCGACTAGTGATGGACAAACCTGAACTGTAAAGTTTGGGATTCGTACCGGACACCTAGTGTCTGCACAAACCCCGAACACAGACTTCTCAGGGGAATTTGTGTTGGAATGAAGTGTAAAATAAATAAATAATTGGGAAAAAAGGAGTATGGTCCCCTGTATTTTGATACCCAGTGCAGCTAAAACAGGCAGCTGGAGGTTGCAGCCCCCAGTTGTGTGCTTTATCTTGGCTGTGCATCAAAATATGAGGAACCGCAAGTGGCTTTTTTTAAATTATTTAAAAAACAACATAGGGTCCCCCCAATTTTGATACCCAGCCTTAATAAAGCAGACAGCTGGGGCTGATACTTTTAGGCTGGGATGGGCCTAAAAATATCCTACATTTGCCCCAGAATTGACCCTGGAGGGGTGGCAATCAGGGTAATATAAGGGGTTTATAACAGCTGGGAATTGTCAAAAATCTCAGCTGCCACGAAGCCCTGGATTAGTAGTGGACTACCTCATTACCAATTGTGTAAGTATAAAGAAATAAACACAAAACACTGAGAAAAATCCTTTTTTTAATTTTATTTTTTTAAAAAAAACAAAACAAAACCCCCTCTTTCTCCAATTTATAAACCCCCAAAACACCCCTGCAGATCTGACATAATCCACACCATGACGTCCCACGACAATCCCTGCTCTGCCACATCCTGAGGTTGCAGTGTGCGGTCACTTTAGAAAATGACTGATCATTGCAGTGTCCTGAACACACTAACAGATCTGCAGCTGTGAGCAGTGAGTTCACCTGAGGTCAGAACTGTCAGCTTTCACGGTACCCCAGCTGTGACTTCAAGAAAAAACACCGCAGCTGAACTCATTAAACACAATGCAGGATTACCGGATTAGGCTATGTGCGCCTGTTGAGTATTTGGTTGCAGAAAAGCAGTGTGTTTTTGACGCATTTTCGAAACGTTTTTCTGCTAGGAGATACAGTTTAGGTACAGAAATGTCTGCAACGAACTAATCAACGTGTGCACATATCCTAATCTGCTAATCTGGCATTGAGTTCACCGTGAGAACAGCCAGCTGTGACCTCGCGTGAACTCACTGACTTCACCGCTCACAGGTGCGGTTAATGAATTGGAGAAAGAGGGTGTTTATTAAAATAATAAACTGATTTTTCTCGGTTTTTGTGTTTTCATTTCTTTTTACTTACACACTTAGCAATGATTGGGTCTGCAGGTTGCTAATTTTAGGCTGCTTTAGGCTGATGGGCCTTGCCAGTCTGAGAATACTAGCCCCCAGCTGTCTGCTTTATCTTGGCTGAGTATCAAAATTGGGTAGATCGTGTTTTTTTGTTTGTTTTTTGTTTGTTTTTTGGGTTTTTTTTAGATTTCTTTTTAAATAGTTAAAAAAAAACACTTGGGGACTCTCTTATTTTGATACACAGCCAAAATAAACCACGTAGCTAGGGGGCTGCAGTCTCCAGCTGGCTGCTTTTTTCTTTGCTGGGTTTCAAAATACGGAGGACCCATGCTTTTTTTTCCAATTATTTATTTATTTTTAAACTCTACTTTGAGGACCCAGACCCAGAGTTAGTGTGAGGGCAAGCAATCATAAATGCAGGCACAGAAGGTGGGGGCACAGTCTGACTGCAACCAATCACAGACATTGTCATAGATTTTGGGTGGGGAAAGTAGTGAATATTCATAAGATTTAAATAGCAGACCTGGAAACAGTGTGACAGCTGCGCGGAAACTTTGTAAGTATAATTGTCCTACTTTTAAAGTGAACCTATCACTTACTCACCTGCGGGGTGGTCCGATACCTTCCAGTCAGATGGGAGTTGCTGCTCTCGAGTCCGGCGTCTCCTCTATCCTTGTGATCGCCGTTTTCCTTCTTGCTTTTTGTGACACAGTGCCCTTCATTGCACTCTTGCATACGCAAGGCTAATGGAGGCACCGGACTCAAGAGCAGCGACACCCACCGGACCGGAACGCATTTGACCACCCCGCAGATGAGTAGGTGACCGGTTCCATTTAATCCCCAGTTTGCTTCCTTTTACAGCATCCCACCCCTTACTAACACCATTTTATAGCACTTAAGTTCAGGTTCCCCATAGTCTTATATGGGATTTCGGGGTCAAGTCCGGTCTCGCGCAGGACTTTTTTTTTTCTTTTTTTTCTTAAGTCCGTCAGAACCCAAACATCTGCGGGGTTTCCAATCTCTAATTTCGACCCAAAATCTCAACGCCAACGCCAGAATCTGAATAAACATCTTTAATCCACCACCATATTTGATTGTAGGTATTGTGTTATTTCTTTGTAGCCCTCACTGTAGGCGATCACTGATGCAGCCTCTTTCCCCTCCCTGTAACAAAGCATCATCAGTAACATGTTTCAAGAGCTGGGCTAGTCCCTGTGTGAGGTGCACAATCACAGCTCGCTCTCTCTCTGTTGTCAGTACAGATCAGCAGTAAAGAGCTGGTAACAGAGCTGTATCAGAATACCCAGCATGCAGAGACCAGTGACCATCACCTGTGGGGACGATACTGTTCTCTGCATAGTCTAACACTGCTCTGTTGCTCCCTCGTTACTGATTTGAACCGACAACAGAGAGCAAGATGTCATTGTGCACAGCACACAGGCACCAGCCTAGCCCCTGAAACATGCTTTGCAGAGGACTCTTCGTTTCAGGCAGGGGACAGATGCTATGATAGTGATCTCTGCCTTTGTCCCTGTTTGACACAGCATGCACTGGGATTCTCCAAAGAAGCGTCATCAAAAAATAAGTGGGAAAAAAATAACAGTGCAGTTAAATAATGCAGTAAGGGAAAGAGAGAGCATTTTTAATGCAAGTTTATTAGAAAATAATTTAGATTATGGCACTGAATAAATAGGGATTTAGAATAAAAATTACTTTGGCATTGGGACTACCCCTTTAAGTATTTGCTGTAGGCATTTTTGCATCAAAAATGTCTCTTGGGGAGCAAGGGCCTACAAGCTGAGGAAGATGGCAGCAATTCACAGCAGCTACTGCTGGAATTCAAGATATATCCTTATAATCTAGTTTAAAATCCTTCCTGCTGCAACTCTTTTACTCGACCTTCTCAGGACTGTTTGTTGAGTCTGCGAAAGCCTCTGCTGGTAATGCCTGCTTGGATCCACTGGCACATGCGATTGAGACATTTTCCTGTCTGTGCTATATTTATTACCCCTGAGTTTCCAGCCACACAGACACTCTGACGTACTGTGCAGCAGAAGACTGGCTTCACACCGGAAGTCCCAGGGAATAGGATAAAGGGCTATTTTACAGCACAATGTCCTGGTCCCCATTGAATCTTAAGGGGTTCTGCAGATGTTAAAGTCTGGTCCCGAATTGGATTTTTTTTTTTCTAGCCTGGCTGCACCCGCCGAACCCTAACATCTTTGGGTTTGCCCATCTCTAATCACAACTATCCTCATCAAAATCATACAATGCCCTGTACTACTCTGCCCAAAGGTAGGTTTATTAGGAATCCTTGATGAGGAGACCTGACCTCACTACCCTTGAGGGAAACTGTTTTTGGTTTGCAAGGCGAACACCATGAGATGGATAGAGGATCCCCAAAGATTTCACGGTGGGTCAATATGGTAAATACTGCATCTTCCTATAAGGGCTCATTCACACAACCATTCCGTTTGTCCTGGTCGGTTCCTTTTTTTTGTGGCCCTACTGACAAGACCATCTTTTCAATGTCTTTTGTGTAGGATCGGATGGCACATGGAAGCACTTCTGTGTGCCATCTGTTCCTACAAAAAAACACATCGGATGCCGTATGTCCTTTCTGTTATTATGGAACATGTTCTATTCTGTTCCGTAATTGCGGACCGTGACACAATACAAGTCAATGGGTCCGCAAAATTCCCGGAAGCCACATGGAACAGTCATGTGCCCCTGCAGTCTGTGTCTCACTCCCCCGCCATCCTCGCAGCTGCTTGCACCACAGTGTGTCAGTATCTGCTTGCGGAGGTTAGCTAAGTTCATTACCTGCGGTGATTAAGTCCGCTGCACTCCGGACGTCAGCGCTCGTCACTGACATTTTCAAATCTTGCGCCTGTGCAGTTATGTCGGCTCGCGCAGGCGCAATTCGCTCTGCCATATCACAGACGGAGCAGAAAACATAGCTGCCCTCGTGCGTGCCGGTGAGCTTAATGCGCAGGCGCAAGATTATGGTCGGGTATGAGGATGACGCTGGTGATGTCATGCGCAGCGCCGACCATAATCTCGCGCCTGCGCATTTAGCTCATCGGCGTGCGCGAGGGCAGCTGTTTTTTCTGCTCTGTCCGCAATATGGCAGAGCGAACTGTGCCTGCGCGAGCAGGCATAACTGAACAGGCGCGAGATTTGAAAATGCAACGAGGAAGACGACTGAGGCGTCATCACGTCAATCAAGAAAGTAGGAAGGCGAACAGCGGCAGGAGGGGGGACAGGAGCAGAAAATGAGCACGCCCATCTGAGCCACACAGGTAATTAGCATACCTGTCATGTTTTTTAAAGTTATTTTTGGGGTCTGGAAGGGGAGTCAGGGCACAAGGTGACACTTTAATTTAATAGTGAAAAATCTGGTGACAGGTTCCCTTTAATAAAGGGCTGTCTTTTATTTCACATAAAGGATTTTTTAGGTGTTAGTATTTATTTACTTTCACTTACAGATTAGTGATTAGGGGGTGTCTCATAGACACCTGCCATGAGTAATCTAGGACTTAGTGGCAGCTATGGGCTGCTATTAACTCCTTATTACCCCGATTGCCACCGCACCAGGGTAGTCGGGAAGAGCCAGGTAAAGTCCCGGGACTGTCGCAACTAATGGATGCGGCAAATCCGGGTGGCTGCTGGCTGATATTATATGGGGGTCTCAGACACCTTCCATTACTAATTTAGCACTTAATGCTCCTTATTACCCCTATTGCCACTGTGCCGCCCCCACGTCAGAAGCCTGCCGCTGCTGCTCGGATCCGTATGCGCGGTGGCTCGAGGGGTCTCCGAACCCGGGGATCGGGGTCGCGCGGCCACTCGGAATAAAAGGGGAAGATTTAGAAGGGAGGATGTAGAAAGTTTGTGACGCCACCCATAGTGTGTGGTAAGGTGGAGTACCACCGCTGCAGTTGGGAGTACCCGGTGGCGATGGTGTGGGCAGCCAGGTGTTTAACCCCTCCACAGGTAGGGGGAATGCCCCAGGACTCGATGAGGGCAACGGGGAGGTGCCGTTGGGACGGTAAGAGTCACTTATGTACTCACTCAGTCCAATAACGCTGAAACCGACAACTGTGGTAAACCAAAGTTCTTGACACCGCTGCAGCTTGGAGGGAGCACGCCTGGATACCATGCCCGTTGGTGTTGCCTGTTAGTCTGTGACCTTTTCCTTGGCACCTTTTCTTCTAACTGGTCCCTTTTTAGCATAAAACTAGTCGGGTCCCGCTCACCAGTGTGGCTAACTGGGTGAGCTTGCTCTCTGGGTTCACACTTGGGATTTTCTGGACTATGTAGTGGGAAAGTCATATCCCCCTCATTGCGCTAGTACCCCGATTTTGGAGCGGGTGGAGAACGGATCTTGACGGCTCTGTCCTCGTCTGGTAAATTACCAGGATGCCTGAAGCTACTTCCTGGCCTAGGGTCCACGTACCCCGTTGTGCCCTGGCCCCTGACCGGTGATAGCACAAGGCCATCGACTGTCCTCCTCGACAGTCTTTGCCCCTTGTAACTATCCCCGGCGACCTCCCCTTAACCAACCCCCCAGTGGGCAACCCTATTCCCTTCAGGTTAGCCACTGGTGTGTCTGGTGGGTGTGGTGCAGAGTGTTCCTAGGATTTTGATTAGCTTGTTCTTGGCAACACCAAAGGTCAGGGACCCATAACCAAGGAGGAGATGGATACTGTGCAGAAGGGCAGATTGCACAATACCTTGTGACGACCTGATAGGCCAGGGCGTCACACCACCACAACAAGGCAATCTGGACGAGCCGGGTAAAGCTGTGATTGTCGTATCTAATGGATGCGCAATCTTGGGTGGCTACAGGCTGCTATTTTTAGGCTGGGGGGCTACCAATAACGTGGGTCTCCACAGCCTGAGAATACCAGCCCCCAGCTGTGAGGCTTTATCTTGGCTGGGTATCAAAATTGGGTGAAAGTGCACGTTGTTTTTTTTTGTTTTTAAGTTATTTATTTTATCGTATGATATAGACCCACCCACAAGCAGCTGTGATTGGTTGCAGTCAAAGAGCGGTCACACAGCATGAGGGCGTGTCTGACTCCAACAAATCGCAGATGCTGGTAATCGAGGGAAGCAGTGAATATGTATGCCTAATAAGCAGCCTGTCTGGGAAGAAGAAAGAGCTGCCGCGGGAGCAGTGTGAGCTGCCCCGGTGATCGGTGAGTATGTAGCGCTTGGTCCTACCCCATTGCGCCGAATTCTGTTCCCCATCGACTTTATATGATGATGAGCATCTGGACAGATACCGTGGACTGCATGTAACCCTCCTTCTGTGTTTTTTTGTTTTTTGAATTTTTTTGCGGTCTGTAAAAAAAACGGAAGTCACAAGGACCGTGTATGGAACGGGACGGGTGCAGTTATCACATGGATGTCACATGGATGCATCTGTGGAAAAACAAAACTGTTTTTTGCGGACCGCAAAAATGGAATGATCGTGTGAATGTAGCTTATGCGAGTGGCGTACAAAATAGACATTGTTTTTTGACTCATATTAGACCCCCTGCGATGAGGAATAGTCTCCTGATTAATTATGTGATATTTGGTGTCTGGCATGCATATCTTAAGTGTTTGGTTAAGATATTAGATTGCATATTAAGGGCAATGATAACTTTGCCAGACCGTATTAATGAGCAATGAGAATTGCTTTTTTTTCTTTTGTTCTGTGATATAACCTTATGTTGTATAATGTTGTATAATGTTTAATAAAACGAGTTTTTAAAAATAAAAAAAGTGTTCTTGATAGGGAAAATGCTTCATTAAAATTATACGTTTGTGTTTTCCAGTTGTTTGGGTAAAAAATGTTGCAAAATTTCTGAAACAGTTTGACATGCTGCAGATCTGAAACTGCTTCAAATCTGCAAGTAAAGAAGTACCTTTCACTTTGGAGGCACTGCCAAATGCAACATGTAAATGTGAACATACCCTAACAGTTAATTATACTGGATACTTACTTCTGGTACACAAATGGAAACTACATTGTTTCTCTATTTTTAGAGTCTTTCATGTTTTTTTTTGATCTACCTGTTTGGCTCCAGTACTGGAGCATAGATAAAGGGGTCTTTAGAAAAAGTATTTCTAAATATCCCATATGATATGCTAATGAGACCAGCGACTAGTCGCAAGGGTGTTAGTTCCCTTAGGGGTGCTTCACACACAACGAGCTCGCTGCCGAGATCGCTGCTGAGTCACGCTTTTTGTGACGCAGCAGTGACCTCATTAGTGATCTCGCTGTGTGTGACACTGAGCAGCGATCTGGCCCCTGCTGCGAGATCGCTGCTCGTTACACACAGCCCTGGTTCGTTTTCTTCAAAGGCGCTCTCCCACTGTGACACACAGATCGCTGTGTGTGACAGCGAGAGAGCGACGAAATAAAGCGAGCAGGGAGCAGGAGCCGGCATCTGGCAGCTGCGGTAAGCTGTAACCAAGATAAACATCGGGTAACCAAGGTGGTTACCCGATATTTACCTTAGTTACCAGCCTCCGCAGCTCTCACGCTGCCTGTGCTGCCGGCTCCGGCTCTCTGCACATGTAGCTGCTGTACACATCGGGTTAATTAACCCAATGTGTACTGTAGCTAGGAGAGCAAGGAGCCAGCGCTAAGCATTGTGCGCGGCTCCCTGCTCTCTGCACATGTAGCTGCATTACACATCGGGTTAATTAACCCGATGTGTACTGTAGCTAGGAGAGCAAGGAGCCAGCGCTAAGCTAAGCGGTGTGCGCTGGTAACTAATGTAAACATCGGGTAACCATACCCGATGTTTACCTTAGTTACCAGTGTCCGCAGCTTCCAGACGCCGGCTCCGTGCAAGCGCAGCGTCGCTTGCACGTCGCTTGCACGTCGCTGCTGGCTGGGGGCTGGTCACTGGTCGCTGGTGAGATCTGCCTGTTTGACAGCTCACCAGCGACCATGTAGCAATGCAGCAGCTATCCTGACCAGGTCAGATCGCTGGTCGGATCGCTGCTGCATCGCTAAAGTGTGAAGGTACCCTTAGCCAGTTTACCCCCTTAGCATGTAAGCACACCCCTGTGGATGTGCTAATGAATGCGATCATCAGAGGATGTTACGCTCACCTCTCCGCTGCCATTGCGTCAGACTCCTGGATTTCGACTCAGTGCGCATGATTCAAGACTTTCGGACATGCACACTACTAGAGTTTGAAGCCAGGACACATACAACCGACTTCAGAGTGCTCATGACCAAAACTCCGGGATCATGTACACTGAGCCGAAATCCAGGAGTTGGATGCAATGGCAGCAGAGCGGTGAGCGCAACCATCCTCTGAAGCAGCGCATTCATTAGCATGTTAGCATGCCCACAGGAGCATGCTTACATGAAAGGGGGCCAACTAGCCAAGGGAATGAACGCCCTTGCGACTAGTCGCTGGCCTCATTAGCATATCATATGGGATCTTTAGAAATACTTTTTCTAAAGACCTCTTTATCTATGCTACTAGTTGCAGGGATTAGCAATATGCACCCAGAACTGCTCGTGCTTCTGGGTGCATATTGCACCTGACAGGTTCACTTTAAGTGTAACTCACGCGAGGATCTGGCCGCAGCTCTCCTGACGGGAGCGTGTCAGCTGCATAGAAAAACATGAAGCTGACACACTCGTGTCAGGAGATCAGCGGACGATCGGGGCAGTGCGATACGATGTTCACAAGTTTGACTCCAGTCTAAAAAGCAGAATGAAGGGGCTACAGTGTACATACTTGTGTTATATTGATTAATATCGCAACTTACACCTGCTCATCTATTTCAGTTGTTTGCAGAACCAGTCATAGCCACAGTTTTTCATCCATTATAGGCCATCGATAGAAAGTCTGATAACCGTTTTACAGGTGGTATTATTCTGGCTCTAACATCTTTACCAAATAAGCAATATTTAATGAAAACTATTTTTTCTTTTTCTTTATGCACATAGAGAGGGTGGGACAGCTACATGGTATACTTGTTTGACAAAAGTAAAACCGCTTATGAAGGACCCTTCCAGCCAAGGCACCTGTCGGATCGTGTGAATTTTATTGGTAAGTCTAGTGCTGTAGTACAGTAGTACAACTTTGAGGGCATAGAGCATTGTTAACATTTAAAAAAAGAGATGTGATGTCTTGGAATATTAAAAAAAATAATACAGTTGCAACCGGACCACCAAGGTGGAATGCACCCATGCGGTGCGGGGACGCGTCACCCAAGCAACCACGCATGCGCCTCAGCAAGATGAACCGCTGGCAAGGCAATGGGAGGAAGCAACTGAGGAATGCAGGCACATAACAAGGTATAAGGAGTGTAAGCCAAATGCTATATCTAAAGGACAGATAAGTGCTAGCAGAGTAAAAAATAGTTGAATCAAAATATTCCAAAAGGGGGACCAATGAGGAAAAAGAATAGCACGTATATGCCAGTATTTAAGACATCCAGGTGGACAAAATATGAGTACACAACATATGTTATTTAAAGCATAAACAATAGAAAATATCATAGAGATGATTCCCGGTGACGTCCAAATAAGAGCAGAGGTCCTCCGTGGAAAAGATAACTCAGTGTATCCAAATATATACTCTAGTAAAGAGAAAACGTGATGACATTAATAATAAAGGCCAGACAAAAAACAACACCAGAATCAAGGACATGATGTATCACATGCACAAGAATGGTGAAAGATAAAAAAAATTAAATCACATACGATAAAAAAAAAATGAAAAATAACACCAAAACACAAAATCGTGCCCTACTCACAGGAAGTAAGTAAAACTGATGGCTTTGTTCAACCCATTAGGGACCACGGTGGTGATCCACCAAGCCTCCATTTGTATTAGGCATCTCTTAAGATCACCATCTCTGGACACCCCGCAGACAGTGTCAATTCCTCGCACTATGGGCGCACGTGTGCGTATTGCATGCAGTTACGCTGCGATCTGCACTGCAGCGTAACTGCATGCGTCCTGCGTCCCCAGCACAATCTATGAAGATTGTGCAGGAGATGTGTGCACGTGGCGTATTAGAACGCAGCGATTCGGCTGCTGCCAGAAGCGTGCGTTCTAAGAAGTGAAATGTCACTTCTTTCGTGCGCTTTGCATGCTGTCTATAGGGAGAGGCAGCATGCAGAGTGCACGAATTCTGCAGGCACCATGCGCTTCAGAACGGAGCTTTTCACCTTTTGTGTGCAGTGCAGAGCGCACACGTGCGCACATAGCCTAAGAGAAGAGGAATCACAGGCGTGAGATCTCTTGAAGTGACGAGAGAGTGTCTTTGGCAAAGTAATGTCCGTGATTGTTTTGGCTGCTCCAATATCGCGAACATGCTCCCTGACTCGTACGTGGAGCTCACGGGAGGGGAGTCCCACGTAGCTCAGGGAGCATGGACAAGTGGCATAGTATACCTCGTGAGTTGTATTAAATGTGATATACCAGCATATGTCTAGCATCAGAGGTGGTAAATGTAGTAGTTCGCAAGATATTAGAGCATGCCAAACACCGGCCGTAGGGAAAAAAAACAACGTTGGGCCATGGGTGCTAAAACGACTGGAGATAGGAGGTACATAGTGGCTTCTAACCAAAATATCCTGAAGATTTTTGGCATGTCGGGCCGTCATGAGGGGAGTCTCAGTGAGCACCTTAGCCGAGGTAGGATCGGACCGGAGTACAGGCCAATATTTATTCATAATCCCCCACATGGTGCTCTAATAGTCATTATATGCCAATGAAATGAACGTGAGGGTCGGATTGATACTTTTTCAGGATATATTTAAGCAATTGGGTGAGCGAGGTCCTCTTGGCACTTAGGTATTTTTTCTTAATGCACCTATTGCTGTAGCCACTGTCCTGGAAGCAGCGTCTGAGATCAGATGATTGTATCTCAAACGAAAGGTGGGAGGAACAGATCCACCTAGTCCTCAGGAACTAGAGTTGCACACAAGTCACAATGTATATGGGAATGATGAAACGCAAAACTGCTATGGGAATACTAGACTGAAAAATACAATGAACTATCTGAAAAAGTGAAAAAACATGAAAAATGGACTATACATAACTGCTATGAATAATAGGAATATAAGAGATATTTAGCCATTGTATTGATCAATGCAAAAGAGCCCCAAAACCAACGCAATCTCTATTTTGGGGGGCCCTAGCCTATATGTAACCTCACCTACAGTTAAAAAACTTGCTCTGTATGGGTAGCAAAGGACCAAGCTTATGTACTGTCATATGAAAAAGTTTGGGCACCCCTATTAATGTTAACCTTTTTTCTTTATAACAATTTGGGTTTTTGCAACATCTATTTCAGTTTCATATATCTAATAACTGATGGACTGAGTAATATTTCTGGATTGAAATGAGGTTTATTGTACTAACAGTAAATGTGCAATCCGCATATAAACAAAATTTGACCGCTGCAAAAGTATGGGCACCTCAACATAAAAGTGACCTTAATATTTTGTAGATCCTCCTTTTGCAAAAATAACAGCCTCTAGTCTCTTCCTGTAGCTTTTAATGAGTTCCTAGATGAAGGTATGTTTGACCATTCCTGTTTACAAAATTCCAGTTCGGTTAAGTTTGATGGTCGCTGAGCATGGACAGCACGCTTCAAATCATCCCACAGATGTTCAATGATATTCAGGTCTGGGGACTGGGATGGCCATTCCAGAACATTGTAATTGTTCCTCTGCATGAATGCCTGAGTAGATTTGGAGCGGTGTTTTGGATCATTGTCTTGCTGACATATCCATCCCCTGCGTAACTTCAACTTCGTCACTGATTCTTGCACATTATTGTCAAGAATCTGCTGATACTGACTTGAATCCATGCGACCCTCAACTTTAACAAGATTTCCGGTGCCGGCATTGGCCACACAGCCCCAAAGCATGATGGAACCTCCACCAAATTTTACTGTGGGTAACAAGTGCTTTTCTTGGAATGTCGTGTTGTTTTTGCCTCCATGCATAACGCCTTTTTGTATGACCAAACAACTCAATCTTTGTTTCATCAGTCCACAGGACCTTCTTCCAAAATGTAACTAGCTTGTCCAAATGTGCTTTTGCACACCTCAGGTGACTCTGTTTGTGGCGTGCTTGCAGAAACGGCTTCTTTTGCATCACTCTCCATACAGCTTCTCCTTGTGCAATGTGCGCAGTATTGTTGACCGATGCACAGTGACACCATCTGCAGCAAGATGAAGCTGCAGGTCTTTGGAGGTGGTCTGTGGATTGTCCTTGACTGTTCTCACCATTCTTCTCTGCCTTTCTGATATTTTTCTTGGCCTGCCACTTCTGGGCTTAACAAGAACTGTACCTGTGTTCTTCCATTTCCTTACTATGTTCCTCACAGTGGAAACTGACCGTTTAAATCTCTGAGACAACTTTTTGTATCCTTCCCCTGAACAACTATGTTGAATAATCTTTGTTTTCAGATCATTTGACAGTTGTTTTGAGGAGCCCATGATGCCACTCTTCATAGGAGATTCAAATAGGAGAACAACTTACAAGTCGCCACCTTAAATACCTTTTCTCATGATTGGATACACCTGCCTATGAAGTTCAAAGCTCAATGAGGTTACAAAACCAATTTAGTGCTTTAGTAAGTCAGTAAAAAGTAGTTAGGAGTGTTCAAATCAAGAAATTGATAAGGGTGCCCATACTTTTGCATCGGTCAAATTTTGTTTAAATGCGGATTGCACATTTTCTGTTCGTACAATAAACCTCATTTCAATCCAGAAATATTACTCAGTCCATCAGTTATTAGATATATGAAACTGAAATAGCTGTTGCAAAAACCCAAATTGTTATAAAGAAAAAAGGTTAACATCAATAGGGGTGCCCAAACTTTTTCATATGACTGTATGTGAAGTGAAACAAATGGCTGTGGGTGGGGCAGGGTTCTCAGACAAAAAGTGCATACTAACTAAAGATAATATGTCTGGAACACCAATGGTGTGAACATGGTGCAAGACTCAAAAACATATTCCATTTTTCATGTTTTTTTCACTTTTCAGATAGTTTTTCAGTCTTGTATTCCCTTAGCAGTTTTGCTTTTCATCATTTCCATATACATTGTGACTTGTGTGCAACTCTTTATCCTATTGTATAGTTATGTTTTTGAGTCTTGCACCATATTCACACCATTGGTGTTCCAGACATACATTCTTTAGTTAGTATGCCCTTTTTGTCTGAGAACCCTGCCCCGCCCACAGCCATTTGTTTCACTTCGCATATATAGCTTGGTCCTTTCCTTCCCATATAGAGCAAGTTTTTTAACTGCAGGTGAGGTTACATGTAGGCTGGGGACCCCAAAAATAGAGATTACCTTGGCGTTGGTTTGGGGGATCTTTTGCATTGATCAATGCAATGGCTAAACATCTCTTATATTCCTATTATTCATAGCAGTTATGCATATTCCATTTTTCATGTTTTTTCACTTTTTCAGGTAGTTCATTGTATTTTTCAGTCTAGTATTCCCATAGAAGTTTTGCATTTCATCATTCCCATATACATTGTGACTTGTGTGCAACTCTTTATCCGATTTGTATAGTTATGTTTTTTTGAGTCTTTCACCATGTTCACAACATTGGTGTTCCAGACATACATTCTTTAGTTAGTCCTCAGGAACTGGCCGGTCGGGACGGCGCGTATAGTAGCTGGAGTATGGGCAGATGAAACATGCAGCAGGGCATTGACTGACTTGAACTTCCGATGTACTTTAGTCTGTACCAAATTGTTGGAGTCAAATTAAATATTGATGTCAAGAAAGTCAATGCACCTGATGCTATGCTTATAGGTTAGTTTTATATTGAAATTATTTTGATTCGGTTGGCCCATGAACTAAATTAGCTGCGCCGCTGTGCCCTGCCAAAATATTTTGTGAAGTGTATCAGTCCCTCTTGCAGCAAAATAACCCCACAACATGATGCTTGCACCCCTGTGTTTCACAGTGGGGTTGGTGGTGTTAGGCTTTAAAGCCTCTCCCTTTTTCCTGCAAAAGTACTGCTGGCTGGACATTCCCATCTTGTTTGTGCTTGCGTATAATTATTTGCACAGATTAACAAGGCATCTTCAGGTATCTGGAAATTGCCCCCAAAGATGTACCAGACTTGTGTAAGTCCACAATTCTCTCCTTGAGATCTTGGCTGATTTCTTTTGACTTTCCCATGATGCTACATAAAGAAACAGTGTTTCAGGTGTGCATTAAAATACATCCACTGGTGTGTCTAATCAAGACTGCTTTCACACTTGTGTCGTTTTGCATCAGTTGCAATCCGTTGTGTGACTGATGCAACGGATGCGTTGCTGATAGTGGCACAACTGATGTTACTGATGCTGCAAAAAAAATCTGTTTTGTTTTTTTTTGTTTTTTTTTTTTTTATTGTTTACCCCAGGCGATCAGCTGATCGTTCACAATAGCCGGGCGATCAACTGATCATTCACAATAGCCGGCCACCGGGCGATCAGCTGATCATTTACTAAAAGCCGGGCGATCAGCTGATGTTCACAGTACCCAGGCGATCAGCTGATCGTTTAGAAAAGCCGGCCGCCGGGCAATCAGCTGTTGTTCACAGTACCCAGACGATCAGCTGATCGTTCACAAAAGCCGGGTGATCAGCTGATCGTTCACAAAAGCTGCCAGCCGATCAACTGATCGTTTGGCTGCCGAGAGAGACATTGATTTCAATGATTAACCCCATTACGTCCGCGTTACGTTTTAAAACTGCACCAAAAAAGGGTACTTATTCCTTTCTGCCGTTTTAAAACGGCGGGCAGAAATAAGTGTATAGCGCCCCCCAGCGTCAGAAAATCTCCGGGGTTTCAGCTACCGGGGGTAGCTGAGACCCTGGAGATCATGATTCGGGCCGGTTTTTCCGGTCCCCAGTCACGTGATGACCGGTATACACCGTATACCGATCATCAAGTTATAGTAAATGACCGCGCCGGTAAAAAATGATTTATCTCCCATCTGGCATGATCAAACATGCCAGAAGGGAGATAAATCTTTTTCCCGGTTCCCTCTGGTCCCCTCGGTATCCCCAAAGTGCCCCCCCCGACCCCCAACCCCCTCCTGAAAATCCAAGATGGCCGCGCGCACCGGCGAGCACAGCAGCGCGCCGGCCGCATTTACACTTTTCTTATGGTTTCTGTCGTATGTGCCATAACACATGCGACAGAAACCTGCTCCCTAGGCCCTGCCGGGTCCCCCCCTATCCCCCCCGGTGTTCCCCGGTGTCATACATACCTGTCGGAGCGCTGATCCCCCGCGGCCCCCTCCTCCGGCTCCTTCACAGCAGACGCCGGTCACATGTGCAGAGCGCGGCTGTCAGCTTCCTGTGTTCAGGACGCTGGCTGCTGCTGCTGCTCGGCACACTGCAGCTGTGACCCAGGGAGGGTGGGTGCAGATTCTTTGCACCCACTCTCCTCAAATGGAGGGTCTGCAATACTAGAAAATGGGGGATACGTTCCCTGAACGTGTCCCCCATATTCTAGAAGGTCCAGAGTCGACGTGGGACGTCCAAATGGATTACAGCGGATTTTTTTTTTCTTTTCTTTTCAATAAATTGGTCAGTCAGGGAATGTTTTGGGGAGTGTGTTTTCAAATAAATTTTTTTTTGTTGTCAATTTTTTTTTTTATTACTGTCAATTAGTTATGTCGGGTATCTGATAAACGCCGTGACATAACTAATTGCTGGGCTTGATGCCAGGTGACATTACACACCTGGTATCAACCCCATTTATTACCCCGTTTGCCAACGCACCAGGGCGCGGGATGAGCTGGGGCGAAGCGCCAGAATTGGCGCATCTAATGGATGCGCCACTTCTGGGGCGGCTGCGGCCTGCTATTTTTAGGCTGGGAAGAGTCCAATAACCATGGCTCTTCCCATCCTGAGAATACCATACCCCAGCTGTCAGCTTCACCTTGGCTGGTGATCTAATTTGGGGGGACCCCACGTTTGTTTTGGTTTTTTTTAATTATTTATTTATAAATAATTAAAAAAAAACAGCTTGGGGAGCCCTCCAAATTGATCACCAGACAAGATGAAGCTGTCAGCTGTGATTTGCAGGCTACAGCTGTCTGCTTTACCCTAGCTGTCTATCAAAAATAGGGGGGACCCCACGTCATTTATTTTAATTTTTTTTTTTTTTTTTGGGCTAAATACAAGGCTAGGCATCCTTTAGTGTCACATGAAAGGCACTAAAGGGCGCCAGCTTAGAATATGCAGGGGGGTGGAACGTTATATATGTTTGCCATCTATCCATTCAACCATTGTAGCATTTTACGCTGTGTGCCCACAATCAGGGTTTGCAACGTTTTGAGCGCAGAGTGTTTTCCCTGCGTCCAAAACGCTGCGTTGTGCAGTAGAAGCACAGTGGCAGGATTTTTAGAAATCCCGTGCCCACTGTGTTTCTTTTCTCCGCAGCATAAATCGACCTGTCGCGCAGCTTCCCGAGCCTCAGCATGTCAATTTATGCTGTGGAGATGAGTGTTCTTTGCAGGTAGAATAGAACTAAAGTCCACAGCAGCCTGAACCCAAATCTTGGGCATGGGCAGCTGCGTTCTCTCGTGGACAACACTCACATTTCTGCAGGAAGGCTGACACTGGGTACTAGACGCCGTGTCGCTGGATCATGGCCACATAGCCTAAAGGCTACTTTACACGCTGCGATTTCGGTCCCGATATCGCTAGCGTGGGTACCCGCCCCCATCTGTTGTGCGACACGGGCAAATCGCTGCCCGTGCCGCACAACATCGCGCAGACGCGTCACACATACTTACCTGCCCGGCGACGTCGCTGTGACCGGCGAACCGCTCCTTTCTAAGGGGGCGGTCCGTGCACCGTCACAGTGACGTCACTGAGCGGCTGCCCAATAGAAGCGGAGGGGCGGAGATGAGTGGCCGGAACATACCGCCCACCTCCTTCCTTCCTCATAGCGGCCGGGAGGCAGGTAAGGAGAGGTTCCTCGTTCCTGCGGCGTCACACATAGCGATGTGTGCTGCCTCAGGAGCGACGAACTACATAGTTACTGCTGCAGTAACGATAATCGAGAATGGACCCCCATGTCACCGATGAGCGATTTTGCACGTTTTTGCAACGATGCAAAATCGCTCATCGGTGTCACACGCAGCAACATCGCTAATGCGGCCGGATGTGCGTCACCAATTCCGTGACCCCAACGACTCCGCATTAGCGATGTCGCAGCATGTAAAGCCCCCTTAACAGTGAGAAATTTGTTGCTACAGCAACATTTTTGTGATGTACCTGTGGATTCA
Organism: Anomaloglossus baeobatrachus; assembly: GCF_048569485.1. NCBI lineage: Eukaryota > Metazoa > Chordata > Amphibia > Anura > Aromobatidae > Anomaloglossus > Anomaloglossus baeobatrachus. Next base: position 206,812,374 of record NC_134357.1, on the reverse strand, counting down.
AAATGTTTACTATACTCCTGAATAAAATCCTTGAGGGGTCCAGTTTCCAAAATGAGGTCACTTGTGGGGGGTTTCTGATGTATAGGTACCCAAGGGGCCCTGCTAATGTGACATGGTGCTCGCAATTTACTTCAACTTTTCCAAAATTCAAATGGTGCTCCTTCCATTCCAAGCCCTCCCATTTATCCAAACAAAGGTTTTTGGCCACATGTGGGGTATCCCTGCGCTCACAAGAAATTAGATAACAACCTGTGGGGTACACGTTTTGTTGTTGCCTCTTGAAAAAGTGAAAAATGTGTCGCTAAATCAACATTTTTGTGAAAAAAATGAAAATTTCAATATGGCAACCTAAGCTTATCAAATTCTGTGAAGTATTCGTGGATTCAAAATGCTCAATATACACCTAGATAAAAGCCTTGAGGTGTCTTATTTCCAGAATGGGGTCACTTGTGGGGGACCTCCACTGTTTAGGTACCTTAGGGGCTTTCCAAATGCGACATAGCGTCCGCTAATTATTCCAGCCAATTGTGCAGTCAAATGGCACTTTTTCCCTTCCTGCTGTGCACCCAAACAGTTGATTTCGACCACACATAAGGTATCAGCATACTCAGGAGAAATTGCACAATAAATTTTATGCTGATATTTTTCCGTGTACTCTTGTTAAAAAAAGCTATCTGGTTGAAGTAACAATTTTGTGGTAAAAATATATTTTTTTTATTTTCACAGCTCAACATTATAAACTTCTGTGAAGCACCTGGGGGTTCAGGGTACTCGCCAAACATCTAGATAAATTCCTTGTGGGGTCTATTTTCCAGAATGGGGTCACTTGTGGGGGACCTCCACTGCTTAGGCACCTCAGGGGCTCTCCTAATGCAACATGGCGTCCGCTATTGATTCCAGCCAATTTTGCAGTCAAATTTCACTCCTTCCCTTCCGAGCCCTGCAGTGTGCCCAAACAGTTGATTTCCACCACGTACAAGATATGAACAAACTCAGGAGAAATTGCGCAATAAATTTCATGGTGATTTTTTTCCTGTTACCCTTGTGAAAAAAAAAGCTACCTGGTTGAAGTAACAATTTTGTGGTAAAATTTTATTTTTTTATTTTCATGGCTCAACATTATAAACTTCTGTAAAGCACCTGGAGGTTCAGGGTACTCACCAAACATCTAGATAAATTCCTTGAGGGGCCTAGTTTCCAATATGGGGTCACTTGTGGTGTTTTTTTGCTGTTTATGTACCTTAGGGGTCCTCCAAATGCGACATGGTGCCCGCAATCTTTTTCAGCCAAATTTCCTTTCCAAAATTCAAATATTGCTCCTTCCGTTCCAAGCCCTCCCATTTCTCCAAACAAAGATTTCAGACCACAAGTGAGGTATCACCGCGCTCATAAAAAAGTGGGTAACAAACATTGGGGTCAAATTTTTGGAATTACCTCTTGAAAAAGTGAAAAAATTGATGCTAAAGCAACATTTTTGAGAAAAAAATGAAAATTTTCAATGTGACAACGTAACGTTATCAAAATCTGTGAAGTACCTGTGGATCCAAAATGCTCACTATACCCCTAGATAGAAGCCTTAAGGGGTCTAGTTTCCAAAATGGTGTCACTTGTGAGGGGTTTCTGCTGTTTAGGTACCTTAGCGGACATGTAAATGCAACATGGTGCCCGCAATCTATTTCAGCCAAATTTGCTTTCCAAAATTCAAATATTGCTCCTTCTGTTCCGAGCCCTCCCATTTGTCCAAACAAAGGTTTCTGACCACATGTAGGGTATTGGCGCGTTCATAAGAAAGTGGGTAACAAGTTTTGGGGTTCATTTTGTTGTGTTATTTCTTCTAAAAGTGAATAAATTTGGGGTAGAGCAACATTTTAGGTAAAATTTTATTTTTTGCTTTTTTTCATTCCACTTTGCTTTAGTTCCTGTGAAGCACTTGAAGGGTTAATAAACTTCTTGGATGTGGTTTTGAGTACTTTGAGGGGTGCTGTTTTGAGAATGGTGTCACTTTTAGGTATTTTCTGTCACTTAGGCCTCTCAAAGTCACTTCAAATGTGATGTGGTCCCTAAAAAAATGGTTTTGTGAATTTTGTTCAAAAAATGGGAAATTGCAGATGAACTTTAACCCCTTCTAACTTCCTAACCCCAAAACATTTTGTTTCATAAATTGCGCTAATGTAAAGTAGATATGTGGGAAATGTTATTTATTAATTGTTTTGTGTGACATAACTCTCTGGGTTAAGGGCATAAAAATTAAAAGTTTGAAAATTGCAAAATTTTCAAAATTTTCATCAAATTTCCGATTTTTTCACAAATAAAAGCAAAAAATATCGTTCTAAATTTATAACTATCATGAAGTACAATATGTCACGAAAAAACAATGTCAGAATCATTGGGATCCGTTGAAGCATTCCAGAGTTATAACCTCATAAAGGGACACTGGTCAGAATTGCAAAAAATGGCCTGGGCATTAAGGACAAAACTGGCTTCGTCCTTAAGGGGTTAAAGATAAGCATGCGCAGTGAAAACAAAAGGATTCCGCCGCTCAAAAAAATTACATACTGCGTTTTTGCCGCCCAGCGGATGCAACGCAAGCCCATCAGTTGCAATCCGTTGTCCATACAAGTCTATGGGGAAAAAACGGAATCCTGCAAAATATTTTGCAGGATACCGTATTTCATCAAGGCGACGGATTGCAAATGATGCAAAACAACGCAAGTCTGAAAGCAGCCTAACTCAGATGTTGGCAATAAACTTATCAGAAACCAAACTTCTGGTTTCTATTTTGTGTGTGTATGTATGTATTATATATATCAGTCATGGCGAACCTTTTACAGGCCGAGTGCCCAAACTGTAGCCCTAAACCCATTTTTTTTCCCGAAGTGCCAACCAATCCTATTATGTAAATAGTTGATTTTAACCTTACCTTTGCCGTCTTCTCTTCTCTTCAGCAGGGGGCATCACGCTCATGCATGCTTACCACACATTGAAGCTTAGCCCCTGCCCTTTCCAGACACAGCAGTTGGATTGATCTTTCTGGAAAAAATTGCAGCATATTAGACAGAGATTTTAGCCTGGAATGCAATCAGATGTAACCCTGTAATCCACATTTACATTTCAAAGTCTGAACATCTTGAAATCCCATAAAGACGTACGAGTTGCTCCCCTCCCCTTTCATTGTGTAGTTCTGTCCCCCTTCCTGGCCACTTCCTGGTAAACATGTCCCCCATCCTGATATATATTTCCTACATTCTGGTATATTTGTCCACATCATGGCCCCATCCTGGTAAATGTACCCCTTTCCTGGTAAATGTCCTCCACTCTGGTAAATGTACCCCATCCTGGTAAATGTACCCCATCCCAGCATATTCCCCATCCTGGTAAATGTACCCCATTCCTGGTAAATGTACCCCATTCCTGGTAAATGTACCCCATCCCAGCATATTCCCCATCCTGGTAAATGTACCCCATCATTGTAAATGTATCCCATCATTGTAAATGTATCCCATCCTGGCATGTTTCCCCATGCTGTTAAATGACCCCATCCTGGTAAATGTCCCTCATCCAAGCATGTTCCCTTATCCTGGTAAACGTCCCCTTTCCTGCTAAATGTTCCCCATCCTGGCATTTTTCCTCATCCTGGCATGTTCATGTACCCCCATCCTGGCATGTTTCCCCCCATTTTTTCATGTTTCCCCCCATTCTGGTAAATGTATCCCCCATACTGGTAAGTGTACCCCTTCCTGGCATGTTTCCCTTCCTGCTAAACGTACCCCATCCTTACAGTCATGTTTACCTCCATCCTTGCAGTCATGTTTACCCCCATCCTTGCAGTCATGTTTCCCCCATCCTTGCAGCCATGTTTCTCTCCCTCTTTGCACGTTTCCCCCATCCTTGCAGCCATGTTTGCCCCGTGCTCTGTATGTTTGCCCCGTGCTCTGTATGTTTGCCCCGTGCTCTGTATGTTTGCCCCGTGCTCTGTATGTTTGCCCCGTGCTCTGTATGTTTGCCCCGTGCTCTGTATGTTTGCCCCGTGCTCTGTATGTTTGCCCCGTGCTCTGTATGTTTGCCCCGTGCTCTGTATGTTTGCCCCGTGCTCTGTATGTTTGCCCCGTGCTCTGTATGTTTGCCCCGTGCTCTGTATGTTTGCCCGGTGCTCTGTATGTTTGCCCGGTGCTCTGTATGTTTGCCCGGTGCTCTGTATGTTTGCCCGGTGCTCTGTATGTTTGCCCGGAGCTCTGTATGTTTGCCCGGTGCTCTGTATGTTTGCCCGGTGCTCTGTATGTTTGCCCGGTGCTCTGTATGTTTGCCCGGTGCTCTGTATGTTTGCCCCGTGCTCTGTATGTTTGCCCCGTGCTCTGTATGTTTGCCCCGTGCTCTGTATGTTTGCCCCGTGCTCTGTATGTTTGCCCCGTGCTCTGTATGTTTGCCCCGTGCTCTGTATGTTTGCCCCGTGCTCTGTATGTTTGCCCCGTGCTCTGTATGTTTGCCCCGTGCTCCGTATGTTTGCCCCGTGCTCCCTATGTTTGCCCCGTGCTCCCATGTTTGCCCCGTGCTCCCATGTTTGCCCCGTGCTCCCATGTTTGCCCCGTGCTCCCATGTTTGCCCCGTGCTCCCATGTTTGCCCCGTGCTCCCATGTTTGCCCCGTGCTCCCATGTTTGCCCCGTGCTCCCATGTTTGCCCCGTGCTCCCATGTTTGCCCCGTGCTCCCATGTTTGCCCCGTGCTCCCATGTTTGCCCCGTGCTCCCATGTTTGCCCCGTGCTCTGTTTGCATATGCCCCGTGCTTCCATGTATGCCCCGTGCTCAGGGCTGTATTTGGCCTTTGTGCTGCCCTAGGCACTTTAAGTGGTTGCGCCCCTTACTGACAGCGTAAAAGTATGAGTCTGTGCACACGACATGTATGTAAGGTAGAGCTACTCTGTAACACACTTTAAAAAGTACTAAATGCTAAAAGAACGAAGATCTGCACTTTCTCACTAGCACAATAGAATTTCAATTTTAAAAAATAAAAAATATGGTAGTATTTGCTAACCAGTCCTCCGCCTGAAAAACTCAAAGGATGTGGTACTTTGAACACTACGATATCACAGGTGCGATGTCGGTGGGGGTCAAATCGAAAGTGCCGCACATCCGGCGTCGTTGTCGAAGTGTGTAAATCCTTTATGACACGATTAACGAGCGCAAAAGCGACGTAATCGTATCATCGGTGTAGTGTCCGACATTTCCATAATGCCGCTGCAGCGACAGGTACGATGTTGTTCCTCGTTCCTGCGGCAGCACACATCGCTGTGTGAGAAGCTGCAGGAGAGAGGAACATCAGCTTACCTGCGTCACCGTGGATCACGCTGGCTATGCGGAAGGACGGAGGTGGGCGGGATGTTTACGTCCCGCTCATCTTTGCCCCTCCGCTTCTATTGGCCGCCTGCCGTGTGACGTCACTGTGACGCCGCACGATCCGCCCCCTTAGGAAGGAGGCGGGTCGCCGGCCAGAGCGACGTCGCAGGGCAGGTGATTGCATGTGAAGCTACCATAGCGATAATGTTCACTACGGCAGCTATCACACGATATCATTGCTGCGACGGGGGCGGGGGCTTGCGATGTCGTAGTGTGCAAAGTACCCCTTAGGCTATGTGCACATGTTGCGTCGTGTCCATGCTGCAAATTCTGCAGCGATTTGGCAGTGCATGTGCACTTTAAATCGCTGCAGAAACACTGCGTAATGGATGCAGTGTGTCTGCAGAATAGATGCCGATTTCATGCGCTCGGGATGCTGCCTCTCCCATAGACCGAGTGGGAGCAGCATCCAAAGCGCACAAATAAGTGACATGCTGGATTTTTAAATGCAGAGATTTTGTCATTTTGACTCAAATCGCTGTGTTCGAAAAATTCGAAAAAGCATTGTGCGCACGGATTATGCACAATCTTCATAGATTGTGCAGGGGACGCAGGACGCATGCATTTACGCTGCAGTGCAAATACACAGCGTAAATTCATGAAATTATGCAACGTGCGCGCACAGCCTTACAGTTCACATACCCTTTAGATACAGTAGTTAAGGTGCTCGTACACAGACTACAGTTGGCTGAACCCGGAGATAGAAAATTCGTTAGCGTTTGTTTCTCCCTTGATGGTCGTCCATGCGATACATCTGCATGGAGAGGTGCGTGCTGCAGAACAAGTAGCCCTCTGAAAACTCTCTGGCGATTGTGCCCCTTATTAAATATCGTCTCCTGATGAACCCCAGTGGATGTAATGGGGAGAAACGCGTCGAGACCTTTTTTGATTTTATAGTATTGGGTTGAGGACCATGAAAGCCGGGACACCTTCACCTCAAGGGAGAAACAAACGCTAACGAATTTTTTGACCTGAATTATCTCAGATAAGTGTATACTATTTTCTATATTCCCTCACTATTTGATGGTATAGCCCCTTAGACTACCCGATAAGAAGGGAGTATAGGGATATCATAGGAGGGAAAGCCGCCGAGGAATGGGGGCACCTTTTTACCGTTAGGGTGCGTGTAACCTTGGTTATATCTCCATTGGCAGGTAGAGGAAAGAGAGAAGGAGGGTCATTTAGAGATCTTTCTAACTGTTGAATCCCATGAGTGATATAAAATTGGAACAACCGTTGTGTTCCATAGGTGAATACTATTGAGGCTGTATCATGGTCCTGGGATGTTTTGTGTGTGTCACATTTTCACAGGTGGAATTCTAAATTGTTTTAATCTATTTCATTAAAAAATTGTTTTTAGATATACTAATTGAGGTAGCCTTGGGTGTAACTAATTGATATACTACCTTCAAACTGTTTTCTAAGTGTGAACCCGGAGATAGACAGGATTGGCCAACACAAAATGGATACAGCCGCACACTAAATGCCATCAATGTATAAGGGAACTCTGGTACTGCATTACTGCTATGTGAAAAAATGAGATTTTTAGTTTATGAATTGGCCAATGCATGTAAGTCCGGAAACCAAACGGCAAGGTAAATCTCAATATTCCGGGTCCCTAACTAAAATGCCACTATCTAGGTTAAAAACATCCATGTCTGGGCAGCTAGACTAAAAATCTAACTTGAAATGCCACTATCTGGACTAACCTCCATGTCTGGGCAGCTAGGACTCCTGGTATAAGGATTGTGAACACAGCCTGGTTTATAGGGCGGAGTGCTCAGTCAGAAAAAAACTCACTGCAAATATTTCAAAAGACTGACCTGCACATCCTACAAGTGTGTATAGGTGCCAGCTGAAAAAACCTAGCAAATACAAAATGGATACAGCCGCACACTAAATGCCATCAATGTATAAGGGAACTCTGGTACTGCATTACTGCTATATGAAAAAATGAGATTTTTAGTTTATGAATTGGCCAATGCATGTAAGCCCGGAAACCAAGCGGCAAGGTTTCTGTAGGGACCCGGAATATTGAGATTTACCTTGCCGTTTGGTGTCCGGGCTTACATGCATTGGCCAATTCATAAACTAAAAATCTCATTTTTTCATATAGCAGTAATGCAGTACCAGAGTTCCCTTATACATTGATGGCATTTAGTGTGCGGCTGTATCCATTTTGTATTTGCTAGGTTTTTTCAGCTGGCACCTATACACACTTGTAGGATGTGCAGGTCAGTCTTTTGAAATATTTATAGGATTGGCCAACAGTCTGATTCTCAGGGAGATGAGGACCCAACAGGTCCAATTTCCTACCGTGGATCCTTTATTTCTCTAAGAGATGAGTCACTGCCAGAGATGTGTAGTAGTGTCTGTCTTATAGAGAACACGAGCACTTAAAGTAAGTGCTCCTGTGTATGGGGGAGCCAGGGAGATAGCTGCAAGCCGAGTGATGGGACACCTGTCTATAGTGTATGGGGGAGTCAGGGAGATAGCTGCCAGCCAAATGATGGGACGCCTATAGTGTATGGGGGCTTTAGTCACATACTCGTTTAGCTGACATATGGACTCAGACAGCTATATATTTAGTCTGGCACAATGACCCTATAATAATCTACTATCAAGTCTAATAAATTAAATATTGCTACATCTAAACGACTACATCACCAGAACCAACCTCATATCACTGCTACATCACCAGAACTACTATTGGTACTTGATTACATCACCAGAACCAATTTGAATTCAAGATGTCTGACATGAAACTTCAGCTCCTAGTATGTCTGTAACAATGGCAAGGAGATACCAGGAGTTGTTACCGGCCATCATCAGACTGTGGACTATACAGTAACCACAGCACTGATGGTGCAGGCAGTAGCACTATTGAACATTTAAAAAATACCTTATCTTTTTGGAGAACTCTATGTTTTAGGTCCATTAATTCTGAGCACATTACTGCGGGTCTGGGTTCTGAGACCCCCATAGATTGTGCAAAAGACCCCTTAAAAGTGCACAGCTTAGGAGACAGGACTATGACTTTTAGGCTGGAATCACATGAGCGTATGGCATCCGATGCAAGAGCATGGGATGCGATATGCTAATGACCCCTGGCTCAGGCTCTGCTGCGAGTGTGAGCCGAGTGTCATGCGACTGTGACCCGATCTTGTGATCGGGTCACAGCTGTGAAGCTGAGAACGGGCGCTGCAGAGGAGAGGGAGGGGTTAATCCTCCCATCTCCTCCATTGTCAGCCTCTGCTTTGAACCCGTGTTACCCCCTGTTATTATATTCTTGTGGCTGAGAGGGCGGCGCATGCGGTCACAACAGCAGTGGAGATCAGCTGATCTTCGCGATTAACTGCCGAATAGGACATCGTGCCACCCCTGGAAACCTGGTAACGGGGTAACACGGGCGTCACAAAGATTGTGCTGGAGATGAGCACTATGCGACGTGTCAACTCCGACGCCATCTTAGTGAATAGAAAAATTAGCATAGAGCCAGAGAGAGGGAGGAACAACAGGCAGGGGGGTGGGAATCCTTATGCATAATCCACCCCGCTATTATCTGCTGCAGTGCAACTGTCACTCAAAAAGCTTACAAATTTTTAACCTTCACTTTCTTGGATTTGAAAACCGAAACATCCGAGCTGCCCACTACAGGTATGTATAGAATCAGCCTGATAGTGCCAGTATAGCACTGGCTTTATATTATATAGGAAAATCCTGGTGATTGGTTCCCTTTAAATAAGCCCCATGCTGTGCCCCTGAAAAAAATATTGCTCCTCACTGTGCTCCCTGCAAGCCAAAAAAAAATTACTCCACACTATGCCTCTCTTACAGCACATGGCTTCCACGCTATCCTTTCCTATAAAATATTCCCACTACACTGTCCGCCCTTGTATACTATGAATGTCACACTGACCACTAATAAGGCTGCTTTCACACATCCGGCTTGAGCTGTGCGGCTCAATCCAGCTGTGCAAGCTATGCAACGGATGCGGTGAAAACACCGCATCCTTTGCATAAGTTTTTCCCATGCGGCCTGTCCGGTTTTTGCCGCTTGCGGCATGCTACTGCGCATGCGCAGTGGCAAAAACCGCATGCGGCGTCCGGATGCGGTTTTTCCTGCATCCGGCCGCCATAGGCATGCATTGAAAAATACGCCGCATCGGTCGGATGAGGCGCAATGCGGGTTTTTTTGCCGCACGAAAAAAACATGCCAGGCAACGTTCCATCCGGCCGCCGCATCGGCTAAATCTGCCGCATGCGGCAAAAACCGGATGGAACGCAAGGTCATGCGGCACTAATTAAAGTCTATGCAGGAAAACGCAACCGGCAGCAAAAAAAAACGGTTGCTATTTTCCTGCAAAGTGCCGGATTGTGCCGCATTGCAGAAACCGGAGCTATGAAAGCAGCCTAAGTAAAAATGGCACATTGTCCCCCCCTTATAAATTATACCCACCACACCTGCCTTAATTATTATTCATGATCTGCACACTGTCCTCAAAATGCCCCATTCATGCTGCCCCTGTCCGTACTTAGCCCTCACACTGCCCCTCTCAATACTCCCATGCTGCCCCTTCTCCATAATGAGCTCCCAATGCTGCCTGCCTCTTTCATAATGAGACCTCCATGCTGCCCTACTCATCATACTGAGACCGCCAAGCTACCTCACGCCTAATGCTAAAACCCCCCCACACTATCCTATTTTTCTTACCGAGTCCCCTTCATTGCTCCACTCCGTACCGAGCCCACCCATGCTGCCCCCTTTCCATACTGAGTCTTCACACTGCCCCTCCCCATATTGAATCATCATGCTGTCCCTTCTCTATAATGAGCTCTCCATATTGCCCCCTCTCCATACTGAGTCCTTACTTCTCCCAGAGATTCTGTCCCTTGCACTCACTCTGTAAACCCTAAACCCCCTTTACAGCAATAGGCCCCCTGAACCCCCCCTCTACAGTAATAGGCCCACTTATCCCGCCTCCCCCCACCCTCATCCTCTCTCCCCCCAGCCTCAGCCTCTCTCCCCCAGCCTCCCCCCAGCCTCAGCCTCTCTCCCCCCAGCCTCCCCCCAGCCTCAGCCTCTCTCCCCCCAGCCTCAGCCTCTCTCCCCCCAGCCTCCCCCCAGCCTTAGCCTCTCTCCCCCCAGCCTCAGCCTCTCTCCCCCCAGCCTCAGCCTCTCTCCCCCCAGCCTCCCACCAGCCTCAGCCTCTCTCCCCGAGCCTCAGCCTCTCTCCCCCCAGCCTCCCCCCTCTCCATACTGAGTCCTTACTTTTCCCAGAGATTCTGTCCCTTGCACTCACTCTGTAAACCCTAAACCCCCTCTACAGCAATAGGCCCCCTTATCCCGCCTCTCTCCCCCCAGCCCCTCCCCCCAGCCATAGCCTCTCTTCCCCCAGCCTCAGACTCTCTCCCCCCAGCCTCTCTCCCCCCGCCTCAGCCTCTCTCCCCCCAGCCTCTGCCCCCAGCCTCAGCCTCCTTCCCCCCAGCCTCTCTCCCCCAGCCTCAGCCTCCTTCCCCCCAGCCTCTCTCCCCCAGCCTCAGCCTCTCTCCCCCCAGCCTCAGCCTCCTTCCCCCCCAGCTTCTCTCAACCCAGCCTCAGCCTCCCTCCCTCCAGCCTCTCTCCCTCAGCCTTAGCCTCTCTCCCCCCAGCCTCCCCCAGCCTCAGCCTCTCTCCCCTCAGCCTCCCCCAGCCTCAGCCTCTCTCTCCTCAGCCTCCCCCAGCCTCAGCCTCTCTCTCCTCAGCCTCCCCCAGCCTCAGCCTCTCTCTCCTCAGCCTCCCCCAGCCTCAGCGCCTCTCTCCTCAGCCTCCCCCAGCCTCAGCCTCTCTCTCCTCAGCCTCCCCCAGCCTCAGCCTCTCTCTCTTCAGCCTCCCCCAGCCTCTCTCTCCTCAGCCTCCCCCAGCCTCTCTCTCCTCAGCCTCCCCCAGCCTCAGCCTCTCTCTCCTCAGCCTCCCTCAGCCTCCCCCAGCCTCAGCCTCTCTCTCCTCAGCCTCCCCCAGCCTCAGCCTCTCTCTCCTCAGCCTGCCTCAGCCTCTGTCGCCTCAGCCTCTCTCCTCCCAGCCTCCCTCCCCTCAGCCTCCCTCCCCCCCAGCTTCCCCCAGTATCAGCCTCTCTCCCCCCAGTCTCTCCCAGTATCAACCTCTCTCCCCCCAGTATCAGCCTCCCTCCCCCCAGCTTCCCCCAGTATCAGCCTCTCTCCCCTCAGCCTCCCCCAGTGTCAACCTCTCTACATCCCACCTCCAGTATTAGCTTATTTAACCCCCCCCGTAGCATTAGTCTTCCTCTCCCCCTCATGCCCTGTCTGTAGCTTTAGCGACAAGAAGGGGCGGGTACAGGGCCCTCCTTGCATGATTATAGTGGAAAAAGGCATCGCAACAATCACCAACTAACCTGTAAGGTGCCCATACATTCTAGGCTCTGCCTTAGCTCATACCTGCTCCGCTGCCGGCTGCCCTGCTCTTGTGATTATCCTCTTCTGGCTGGCTCCAGCTTCAGTCGCGTCCTCCTAAGCGGCGTGTGTCGTCTGGAGCATTGGACGCTGCAGTACGGGGCAGTGAGGTGATTGACGCGCCCACGCGCCTCTGACCCGGAAGTGCACGCGCTGAAACTTCCGGGGTCAATCAGATCACTGTGCCTGGCACCTGCCGTGTTTTTGTAACAACAAATAAACAAGTGCGTCTTTCCTCCGTCTCAACCCCCCCTTGAGAACACAGCGGATTCACTAAACTGTGTAACGGAGGGAGGGGCGGGGGGCGGGGGATGTAAAAAAAAAAAATAATTTTTTTTTGCTGCCAGAAAGTGCCGCCCCAGGCACGGGACCACGGGTGCCTAATGGCAAATACGGCCCTGCCCGTGCTCCCATGTATGCCCCGTGCTCTGATGCCCCGTGCTCTGTTTCCATATGCCCCGTGCTCCCATGTTTGCCCCGTGCTCTGATGCCCCGTGCTCCCATGTTTGCCCCATGCTCCCATGTTTGCCCCGTGCTCGGTTTGCATATGCCCCGTGCTCCCATGTTTGCCCCGTGCTCTGTATGCCCTGTGCTCTGATGCCCCGTGCTCTGTTTGTATATGCCCCATGCTCCCATGTTTGCCCCGTGCTTTGTTTGCCCCGTGCTTTGTTTGCCCCGTGCTTTGTTTGCCCCGTGCTCCCATGTTTGCCCCGTGCTCCCATGTTTGCCCCGTGCTCCCATGTTTGCCCCGTGCTCCCATGTTTGCCCCGTGCTCCCATGTTTGCCCCGTGCTCCCATGTTTGCCCCGTGCTCCCATGTTTGCCCCGTGCTCCCATGTTTGCCCCGTGCTCCCATGTTTGCCCCGTGCTCCCATGTTTGCCCCGTGCTCCCATGTTTGCCCCGTGCTGGCTCTGTCCCCCCACACCTTGGCACAGCCACGCACACAGCTTAAAAATAAAAAACTCACCTTCTAGCCCCCACTCCTTTGCTGCTGCGTCCTCAGTCACTTCAGTTCCCACGCGGCCACAAGACGTCGGCGCCGCCTACTAATGCTCCTCCGTCTCCTAGGAAACAGGCTTGCGGCCCAGGAGAGTAGGCGTGTCAGAGCGAGGAGAAATGTCTCCTCTGCTAAACACCACTTTGAACTGCTGGCTCGATCACACCGACAGTTCAAAGTGGCTCAGTGTGGCGACAGCGCGCGTGCCAGCAAAAAGGACTCTGCATGCCCTGTCTGGCACGCTTGCTATAGGTTCGCCATCACTGATATATATAATATCGAAAGAACATTCTCAAGCATGTATAATTAGCAAAATGAAAATAAATCCACTGAGTTAAAGGGATAGAATCACCAGGATTTTTGTATATAACTTAAAGCCAGTGCTATACTGGCACTACCAGGCTGATTCTCTACATACCTTTAGTGGTCAGCTCAAATGTATAGGCTTTGAAATCCAAGAAGGTAAAGCTTATAAAATCAGCAGCTGCTTGATTGACAGCAGCTGAGGAGCAGATAATATCTGGGGGGAATTTATAGTTATCCACGCCCCTGTTAGAATTAGCATAAGTATTGTACAGTCGATGTAACTTTTCACTTCCAGGACCTGTGGTGAAGTCATATCCATGTGACCAGAAGGGGCGAGGCCTCAGCCAACAAAGCTGATATCCGGAAGCAACATTTTCCTATTGGCTGAGGCCCCGTAGCTTCTGATCACATGGGTATAACCTCACCACAGGTCCTGGAAGTGAAACCTTACATTGATTGCTAATTCTAACATGGAGAGGATAATTATGAATTCCCCCCATAGATATTATCTGCTCCTCAGCTGCTGTCACTCAAGCAGCTGCCAATTTTATAAACTTTACTTTCTTGGATTTCAAAACCTAATCATCCAAGGTGACCACTAAAGGTATGTAGAGAATCAGCCTGATAGTGTCAGTATAGCACTGGCTTTAGGTTATATACAAAAATTCTGGTGGTTGGTTCCCTTTAATGATAAGAGTCATGGAGGCAGCTCCACTTGCAGCAGTGTGCGGTCCATGTTTACTGATATTCTGACTTCCCTGTGAGACTTTCTAGTGCAAAATTGTCACTAGTTGTGCAAGGCACTCTAGTCAACAGGGCTGTCCCACAACTCTCTCCATTTGTACAGCAGAAGCTGCGCTTGCCCATATGTTCTTGTACTGGCCCGGCCACATATTTCAGCTAGAAAAGCTAAGAAGACCCTGCCATCAACCTCGCCACCAGTCTGTCACTCTTCTCTTCAGACTCCATATTGATTCTAAGATTTCACCCGGCATTTACTCTTGGCTCCGCTATAAATTCCGCAATGCATCAGCACAGTATTATGTGGGTTCTTTGAGCCAGTACCATTTCTGCCACCTGTGGTAACACGGACTATCTGTTACCTCGGTCTTCTCTTATATAAGCTTAAATTCAAGTAATAGAGACACTCACCTGTGATCTCCTAATTTTATAACTGTGTGAACAGAGTTGTATACATTTGTGGCTAAAAGGCTGAGACTACCGCAAAGTGGTTTTCACAGTCCACTGCTTCAATGATTTTGATCCTGTAGGCTATATGCGCACTAGAAAAAGGATTTTTCTCAAGAAATTTCTTAAGATATCTCTTTAGAGTGAAGGATTAGCGCACCTGCGTTAAAAAAAGCACCAATGACGCACTGAAAAACGCGTGCGTTTTTACCGCGTTTTGGTGTGGGTTTTTTGCAGGTTGGTCCTTGCGTTTTTTAATGCTTTAACAGTAATAAATAGTATAGATAATAGATAATCGATAGATGGATAGATAGATAATGGATAGACAGATAATGGATAGATAGATGGATAAACTGATAGATATATAGATAATGGACAGATAGAAAGATGGATAGATGAATAGCTAAATAGATAAATAGATAATGGATAGAAAGATGGATAGATGAATAGATAGATAATGGATAGATGAATAATTGATTGATCTGTCCTCTATCTATTGATTATCTATACATCTATCAATCTATCAATAGATAGAGTCCCTGTGAGGACACACTGCAGTTCTTGCGAGCTGTAATGTCATCACATTACCGACCGTGAGAAATTACCTGTAGTTAACCCTGCAGCATCATTCACTGAACGAGGCTGCATTGAGTATGTGTCAGACGCGGCTGGATGCAAGCCGGAGCTGTGTGTTGGTGGGGGTAATAAAGTGGTGAAAGGTGGGAGGGTTGTTATTTTATTTAAAATAAAGGATTTTTCGGTGTTTGTGTTTATTCACTTTACTTATGGGTTAATCATGGCAGCTGTCTCATAGACGCTGCCATGATTAAGCTAGGACTAAGGGGTACTTTGCACGCTGCGACATCGCTAGCCAATGATAGGGATGCCGAGCGCGATAGTACCCGCCCCCGTCGCACATGCGATATCTTGTGATAGCTGCTGAAGCGAACATTATCGCTACAGCAGCTTCATACGCACTTACCTGCCCTGCGACGTCGCTCTAGCCGGCGACACGCCTCCTTCCTAAGGGGGCGGGTCGTGCGGCGTCACAGCGACGTCACACGGCACGCGGGCAATAGAAGCGGAGATGAGCGTTTTTTATTTTTAATATGTACATTTGATTTCTATGTGTATTCTATGTCTGTGTCTGTGTTATCTGTGTGTGTTTACTCTCTGCTCCGCTTCCTCTTCCTGTCATAATGACATCACTTCCTTGCAAAACGCAGGCCAGTGATGAACATTATGTCCCGAAATAACACGGGAATAACACAGAAAAAAGCAATGAAATGCACATAATTTGCTACCTGCGTTATTCCCTGTGTGATTTCATGATTACATTACAGGCAATGGAGTGAATAACGCAGTTAACTGCAGAAAAGAAGTGAAATGCTCATTCTTTTTCTCAAGAAAATCTACTGAAAGAATTTTCTTGAGAAAAAAACGCAGTGTGCGCACAGCTAATTATTTTTTTCCATAGGTTTTGCTGGGGAATGTCTGCAGAAAGGTTACAACCATTTTCTCAAGAAATTTGTGCAGCAAAAACGCACATAAAATGTGGGTAAAAACGCAGTGTGCGCACAGGTCCTTAATCAAGTTTTTAATGGTTACTGAAGTACAATTATCAGCATTTCATACACGTTTTTAAAGTAAGTTTGTGTAAGGACTCAATATTTCCAGCGCTGACTTTTATTTATCCAGACTTCTGCCCTTCACCCTGGCATCTGGATATTAGCTTTAGGCCAGTGATGGCGAACCTATGGCACGCATGCCAGACAGGGCACGCAGAGCCGTTTGTGCCGGCACGCGCGCTGTCGCCACACTGAGCCACTTTGAACTGTCGGTGTGATCGCGCCAGCAGTTCAAAGTGGTGTTTAGCAGAGGAGACATTTCTCCTCGCTCTGACACGCATCCTCTCCTTGGCCACAGGCCTGTTGCCTAGGAGACAGAGGAGCGTCAGTAGGCGGCGCCGGCGTCTTGTGGCCGCGCGGGAACTGAAGTGACTGAGGACGCAGCAGCAGAGGAGTGGGGGCTAGAAGGTGAGTTGTTTTCTTTTTTTATTTTTAAGCTGTGTGCAAGGCTGTGCCAAGGTGTGGGGGGACAGAGCCAGCATGGGGTGCACGGGGCATATACAAACAGAGCACGGGGCAAACATGGGAGCACGGGGCAAACATGGGAGCACGGGGCAAACATACAGAGCACTGGACATACACAGCACGGGGCATACAGAGCACGGGGCAAACATGGAGAGCATGGAACATACAGAGCACGGGGAAAACATGGAGAGCACGGGGCATACAGAGCACGGGGAAAACATGGAGAGCACGGGGCATACAGAGCACGGGGAAAACATGGAGAGCACGGGGCATACAGAGCACGGGGAAAACATGGCTGCAAGGATGGGGGAAACGTGCAAAGATGGAGAAAAACATGCAAAGATGGGGGAAACATGACTGCAAGGATGGGGGAAAACATGCCAGGATGGGGTACATTTAGCAGGAAGGGAAACATGCCAGGAAGGGGTACATTTACCAGTATGGGGGATACATTTACCAGAATGGGGGGGGAAACATGAAAGGATAGGGGGAAACATGCCAGGATGGGGGTACATGAACATGCCAGGATGGGGAACATTTAGCAGGAAGGGTGACATTTATCAGGATGGGGTACATTTACCAGGAAAGGGGACGTTTACCAGGATAAGGGAACATGGCTGGATGAGGTACATTTATCAGGATGGGGTCATTTAACAGCATGGGGGAACATGCCAGGATGGGATACATTTACAATGATGGGGTACATTTACCAGGATGGGGTACATTTACCAGGATGGGGAATATGCTGGGATGGGGTACATTTACCAGGAATGGGGTACATTTACCAGGATGGGGCCATGATGTGGAGAGATATACCAGAATGTAGGAAATATATATCAGGATGGGGGACATGTTTAGCAGGAAGTGGCCAGTAAGGGGGACAGAACTACACAATGAAAGGGGAGGGGAGCAACTCGTATGTCTTTATGGGATTTCAAGATGTTCAGACTTTGAAATGTAGATGTGGATTACAGGGTGAAATCTGACTGCATTCCAGGCTAAAATCTCTGTCTAATATGCTGCAATTTTTTCCAGAAAGATCAATCCAACTGCTGTGTCTGGAAAGGGCAGGGGCTCAGCTTCAATGTGTGGTAAGCATGCATGAGCGTGATGCCCCCTGCTGAAGAGAAGAGAAGACGTCACAGGTAAGGTTAAAATCAACTATTTACATAATAGGATTGGTTGGCACTGGTTTGGTTTGGAAAAATAATAGGATTGGTTTGGGAAAAAAATGGGTTTAGGGCTACAGTTTGGGCACACGGCCTGTAAAAGGTTCGCCTTGACTGCTTTAGGCTAAATCCTGACTGAAGGCCCATTCTTGTCTCATCAGAGCTTGGAGTTTATCACAATGTCTGTGTTTTTGTTTTTTCTCCACTTTTTGAGAATTGACCACAGGTTCTCCATGCCATTGAGATCTGGGCAGTTTCCTGGCTATGGACGCAAAATGTCAATGTTTTGTTCATCAACCACTTGGTTATCACTTTTTTCTTGTGATATGCCTACATCATGCTTCTGGATGGTTGGGAACAGTTGTTTAAGGATGTTTAGATCACATTCTTCATGGCAGTGTTCTTAGGCAAAATTGTGACTGAGCCTCCTGCAATGATGAGAAACCCCCACACATGAATAGTCTCAGCAGGCCTTACTGTGGGCATGAAACAGAAATCATGGTAGCTCTTCCCTGTTCTTTTCTAGATAATTATTCTTCCATATGTGCCAAATAGTTTGACAGGGACTTCATCAGAGAAATAAAACTTTGCAGGAAGTACAGGGATTGGATGGTGTAAAGTTATTTTTTCTTATGAAGCCCCCATAAAACAATTTTGAACATATGAAACCAGAAAGGACAGTCGTTTTTATAAGGCAAAAATGAGAAATTTATTTATTGATACAAAAAGTCACACACGTTTAAAAGCATGTATTAATAGAACATACAGGTAAAAGTAGTGCTACAAGGGGGAAACAGCCAAAGATAAGTGGGGCAGAGAAGCACGCTCATAAGTTCATCAAAGACATGTATATACATCAGGCCTCATAAATAGAGTGCAAAAAAAACAGTGAAGGTAGATCAAGCCTTAAGTCAAATGCTCACCCATTCTTAAAAGAGCGTCGCAACTGCGTCCCACAAATCAAAAAGACCCAACCAACGCGCACATCACAGCTTCATCAGGGCGGGTTAACTCACAGTCCCAAGAACCGGATCTTAAATAAGACGCCAATTGATCTTATTGACGAAAAAAGCGCTATTGCGGCGCATGCGCATCGCAAGTAAGACGCCCACTTCCGCTCCGTCCGGCGATGCACATAGAGGAGGTACCCGGAAATTCAGGTAACCAAGGACGCAAGTGCGTCACCAACCTCATCGCATATGTGCCGGGCAGGTCAGAGGGACGCGTCACAAATGCGAAGAGCATGCGCACAGCGCAATGATCCAGACATAGAGAAGTGTAGCAAGGACAGCCGTCCAGGCAAGAAAGCTAATACATTGCTATACATCATGTTCAAAAATAGAAGGCATATTAAATATAACAAGAATGCCCACAATAAATAGATCGTACATGGCAAAAAATGAGCAATATTACAGCTTCAAAAAACAGGGGGGTAAATCATTTAATACCAGAGGAAACTTTTAGCCAAGACACATATTACTCAATATAGATAGATAAAACATAGCTATCAATTATCATAAAGTGTCCGGTTCTCCTCCAAGTATGCAGATCTTCATGCATAGACAATGAATATGTTTTTCTATATTCCCCATGTTTTCCATCACTTTTCCATGGCTGGACAAAATTACGGATCCTAAGAGTTGGGATTGAGAGTATAGGTTTTAGATAGATACACTCATGTAGCACAAAATTACATATAACACAATAAAATAAACTAAAAACTGACTAAAGCACATCCATATATCTTATATACATATCAAAAATTAGGAGTAAAAATTCAGAAGAAGGACATCTTAGGGACGTCATAGAAAAGGCGCAAAATTTGCCGCTTCATTGAGGCCCATAGGGGCAACGGTATTCAACATAACGATCCATCTTATTTCTCTCTGTGCCAGACGTTTTTTTACATTACCCCCTCTTATCCCAACATCTATCCCTCTAGCCATAAATGTTTTTGGGTTACAAGAATTAAATTGTTTAAAATGGCGAGGGATAGTTTTGAGTTCAGTCATGTCAGTCGCTGTCTTTGCCGCCATAATGTCCCTCACGTGCTCCCGGATTCTGACTCTCAGTTCCCTAGATGTAAGGCCGATATAGATCTTATTACAGCCACATGTGGCATAGTAATTCACATCAATCGTATCACATGAAATATGTTCCTTGATGGAAAAGGTTTTTGAGCCATCACTAGTCATAAAATCCGAGCACCGAGAGACATTAGGGCAGGAAAGACAACGACCACACGGGAAGCAGCCTTTGATTGGACCAGATGAACCAAACATATAATCCCTCTGTGGAGCAACATAGTGGCTTCTCACTAGTAAGTCCTTCAAGTTTCTACAGCGTCTAGCAGTCATCAAGGGCACCGCTGGTAGAAAGGATTTAATGGAGGAATCTGACTGAAGGACATGCCAGTATTTATTGAATATTCGCCTCATGTCATACCATTTCTCATTAAATGTCGAAATAAATAGAACATTCTGAGATTCATTCTGTGGTGCCATTTTCATATGTCCACCTCCTTTGCGCAACAGCTCATTACGGGGGGCTGAAATAGCCCTCTGATATGCCCTCTTCACACACCGACCACTGTATCCCCGCGCTCCAAATCTGATCCTCAAATCATTTGCCTGATCACGAAAAGAGACGTCCTGAGAGCAAATCCGTCTAATTCTCAGGTACTGTCCAACTGGGATAGCTGAGATGGTAGAATTAGTGTGTGCCGAAGTGGCATGGAGCAATGAGTTCACAGACGTCGGCCTCCTGTAAACATCCGTCTGCAAAGCCATTGCCCCATCCACAAAAATCCTGATGTCTAAGAAATCAGTTTCACTGGCACTGTAATTGAACGTCAATCTAATGTTGTACGTATTGTCATTGAGTTGGTCCGTGAACTCCCCGAGCTGGGATGGTGTGCCGTGCCATATGATGAACAAGTCATCGATGTATCTAACCCACAACTGAGCCATGGGGGCAGCCCATGTGCCTCCGCCTTCAAACAGACCCCTCTCCCAGTACCCGAGAAAAAGGCCTGCATACGAAGGCGCACAGGCCGCGCCCATGGCAGTCCCCTGCCTCTGCAGATAGTATCTATCTTTAAAGACGAAGAGGTTGTGGGTTAGCACATATTCGAGGAGTTCAAGGACCAAATCGCAGACACGGCTATCCCAATTGCTTACACCCAAGAAAAAAATGGACAGCCCTCAGGCCATCATCATGCCGAATGCAAGTATATAACGACTCGACATCGGCTACAACCAAGAGGGTTTCAGAGTCCACATGGATCCCGTCAATTCTCTTCAACAACTCCGTAGTGTCACGTATATAGGATGGAAGGGTCTCGACTAATGGTCTTAATAATGCTCAATAAATTGGCAAATCGGACTACATAACCCCTCCATCCCAGACACGATAGGTCTTCCAGGTGGGTTGACGGGATCCTTGTGGACCTTGGGAAGTAGATAAAACGTAGGAATCTTGGGGTATTTAGTAAACAGCCCCTCAAAAACCCTCTTGGTTATAATCCCTTGGTCGAGGGCATCATTGAGGATGAGATAGAGCTCGACTGAGAACGAGACCAAAGGGGAGGAATCCAGTTTCGTATATGTTAATTTATCACGCAGCTGTCTGTGGGCCTCCCTCTCGTACATATCAATTGGCGTCTTATTTAAGATCCGGTTCTTGGGACTGTGAGTTAACCCGCCTTGATGAAGCTGTGATGTGCGACGCGAAACGCGCGTTGGTTGGGTCTTTTTGATTTGTGGGGCGCAGTTGCGACGCTCTTTTAAGAATGGGTGAGCATTTGACTTAAGGCTTGATCTACCTTCACTGTTTTTTTTGCACTCTATTTATGAGGCCTGATGTATATACCCATGTCTTTGATAAACTTATGAGCGTTCTTCTCTGCCCCACTTATCTTTGGGTGTTTCCCCCTTGTAGCACTACTTTTACCTGTATGTTCTATTAATACATGCTTTTAAACGTGTGTGACGTTTTGTATCAATAAATAAATTTCTCATTTTTGCCTTATAAAAACGACTGTCCTTTCTGGTTTCATATGCTAAAATGGAGTGGTTTCTTTGAAAAACTTTGATAATGATGATGTGCCTTTTGGTCAAATATATAACATAACTATTTTGAACATCTGGAAGAATGATTGTCCAGAGGAGAAAAGGTGAGCGCTGCCATGTGTCCCAGTGTCATGCCAACAGTAAAGCATCCTGAGACCATTCGTGTGTGGGGGCTTCTCATCCATGGAGGGGGCTCAATCACAGTTTTGCCAAAGAACTATGTCTTGAATAAAGAATGGGATCTATATAAAATTATATAATAACAAGAAACAAAAACCGCTCACCGCTCTGCAGGTATGCTGGAATGCACCTTTGCTCGGTCAATATCTTGGATACAGGCACGTAACCACGGCAGCAAACCGCACAATAGTGGACCACAAAAAAAACAGGAAAAAGTCCCGCAAGGTATCCACGGATAAAAATAAAATTTATCTTTTATTTATAGCATTAAAAAAAATCTGTAACGGTACTGGTATATTGATACTGATGGTACAATATGGCTCGGTGTGAGGACAACGCGTTTCGGCAATAGCGCCGATATGTCGAGGAAGGTCTTTCTGTTCTTTTCGAGAATTTGAATTTGCTCATTCTGTTTGTAGGAATTGTTGAAACTTGTAAAAGAAATTTGGTGTGTCTTTTGTTGGTTTATAACGTTTCCTTTCTTCTTTTTGTTAGTCCTTATGGTATTTAATAATGTTAACAAAAGAGAATTAACAGGAAAAGAGACATCTACAAGATAACAACAATAGAAAAAGCTGATCCATTCCTATGGTTTGTTTGTTTGTACAGTGCAGGACAGCAAAGCTCAGCTTCCCGTAATGCAGCTGCGTAAGGTGTGGGCAGAAGCTGTCCATTATGTGTCAGGCTTAAAGGAGGATTACAGCCGTCTATTTCAGGGCCAGAGGGCAGCCATGTAAGTTGTATAGTCCTGATTGCTTTATGGATATGGTATCCTAAATTGTTTTCTATAACGTTACATGTAATTTTAGGCTTAGTTTACTGCGGTATAATACCAATCTAACAAAGATGAAAAATACAATGGTGTCTGCCTCTCAGCAACTAGAAGCCAAGCTGCAGTTCTTCAAAAAAAGCATTGAGATTGACCTGGAACGCTACAGTGATCAAATGGCCTATGGAATCTGTGAGTTACATGGGTGACTTGTCAGATATATTGTATCCTGTTAATGTCATAAATGCTTAGAAATGTACTTAAACGGGTATTCCAATCTCCAAGGTCCTATCCCATTATGTAGTAGGCGTAATAATAGCAAATACCTCCAATTTTTGAAATATTGTATACTTCTTCTGCTCTCAAAATAAAAAAATTGGGATATACAGGAGTCCCACAGTCAAAATATTCACAGACTGAAATTAACTTCCAAATTTTTTTTTATTCAAAACCCATTAAAATAAAACAACTGCAAACATCAGTGATATCTTTAACCAAACAGAAACATAAACACAAAGAAAGTTGCTTGAAAAAGACAAGAACCCTCCAAAGGTGGAAATTAGACCCTAGGCTAGCTCTTGACTGGCTCTGAGGTCATCGTGCCTAACGCAGAGGTTTAAACGCTAAAGATATGTTGATAGAATGGTGCCCCTGTTGCATGTAGACTCCCCCTGCACGTCCTGCCTGACCCTGTACACGTGATGAGTGCAAGTGTAATATCAGGTAGATGTGTTGTAAATAGACGGAAAAGGAGATAACACAAGGTCCTTAACATATAAACATATGTAACTGATATAACAAACATAGTAAGAAGGGGGCAGGTAGACCACCCCTTAAAAAAATTTTTATAATGCACTCAACGCATTTGCCCTCTGAAAAAAACAACGGTTCTTTATGGGTATTTTACCAGTTTCAGATATAAACAGCAATAATAGAGCCAAATGGTACATAATCCATTACAAACATGCCCCATCAAGATATATAAGCATAATGCAACAATGTTCCAGATATCTTGCCACCACAATACTGCATAAGATGTGTGTATGTACCGTATTTTTCGGACCATAAGACGCACTTTTTTTCCTCCAAATGTTGGGGGAAAGTAAGTGGTGCGTCTTATGTGAATGTGGCTGCGGGGAATGTGGGTGCTGCGGTGGAGCGGGTCATCGGGGGCACGAGCAGGCTGTAGCAGTCTGCCGTGACCACGTGGATCCGCTCATTTAATATGCACGCCCATTCCCCGCCTATCATCCCTCAGCGCTGAAGCAGGCACTGACAGGTTTTCGGGATGATGGGCGGGGGATAAACAGCTGGCCCGCATAATCACCCCTGGCAACTACGGCTTGGAGTGATCATGTGCGGCTGTATTCACTGCCCCACGTGCATCATCATCAGCGCGAGGAGCAGTGAATCAGTGTACAGTACTCACCGTTCCCCTGCAGCATCGCTCGCTCTCCCGTCTGTGTCAGCGGCAGCGCCGCTGAGTGGAGCCGTCCCCGTTACCTTGCTGCATCGCGATCATCTCCTGTGTCTGTGCCGGCGGCTGGGTGGAGACTAGCGGCGCGCACAGCGATGACGTCATCGCTGTGCGCACGTGTCCACACGCAGCCGCCGGCCCGGCACTGATACGGGAGATGATCGCGATGCAGCAGGGTAACAGGGACGGCTCCTCTCAGCGGCACTGCCGCTGACACAGACGGGAGAACGAGCGATGCTGCAGGGAGTGAGGTAAGGTGAGGTGAGTATGAACGTTTATTTTTTTTATGTGCCACAGGATGCGGCCATACACCAGGATGGGGGTATAATATGAGCAGGATGGGGTCATATGAGCAGGATGGGGTCATATGAGCAGGATGGGGTCATATGAGCAGGATGGGGTCATATGAGCAGGATGGGGTCATATGAGCAGGATGGGGGCATATGCCATGATTGGTTATATAGCCGGATGCGGCCATATGGCAGGATGGCGGTATATAGCAGGATGAGGGACATATACTGTATATACAAGGCAGGAGGATCATTACCAGGATGCGGCACCTTAGTAGAGAATTTGGGGACATTACCCCCATAACAGTGTAGGCAGCAGATCCTCGCCCCATAACAGTGTGTCATGACCACACTTTTTGCTTAAAATGTTATTTCTTCAGCGCTCTATTGGGAGACCCAGACGATTGGGGTATAGCTACTGCCCTCTGGAGGCCACACAAAGCACTACATTAAAAGTGCAAGGCCCCTCCCCCTCTGGCTATACCCCCCCGTGGTATCACGGGTTCTCCAGTTTTAGCTTTGTGTGCGAAGGAGGTCAGACATTCCATGCATAGCTCCACAGATTTTAGTCAGCAGTAGCTGCTGACTGTTTCTGATGGAAGAAAAGAGGACACATATAGTGTCCCCAGCATGCTCCCTTCTCACCCCTGGATGGTGTTGTAAGGTTGAGGTACCTATTGCTGGTACAGGGCTGGAGCCTGACATGCTGTTTTCCTTCCACATCCCCTTGTAGGGCTCTGTGGAAGTGGGATCCTGCCGGCCTCTCAGCTCTGACGCCGGGCTCCATCCACAGACCCATTAGAACCTGATGGAGACGGAGCAGGAGTACGATCAGGGACAGGCCCTGCATCATACAGGTACTCTGTGTCCCCGGCAGGCACAGACACACTCCGGGCTGGCTGGGTGTTGTAGTGCGCCGGGGACCGCAACGTGGAGTTGGTGTCCCTACAGATTACTGGGGGATTGTTTGTGTTTGGGAACGCAGCGCCGACCCCCTCTGGACCGGGCGGCGCTGCTGTGACTTGTGGTGCGCCGGGGATCCGCCGTCCGCGCTTTTACGGCGGCGGCGGTTATAAATTTAGTCCCCGGCTTTTTGGGCCTAGGACGCCGGCAGCTCCGTTTCGTTCCCGCCCCCACCCTGTCATTCAGGGTAGGGGAGAGACGCTGTTCGCTAGCAGCGACGAGGGCTGGAGCCTGATTTACATGCTCCAGCCCTCTCACTTGGCACAGAGGGAAGCAGGCTTCCCGCTCTTGGCCAGGAACGCCCAGGGCCCGCCCCCCTTCCTCTCTCGAGACGCCGGCAGCCATTACATGCATGCCTGGCTGGAGGAAGGACGCAAGGCTCTGGGAGACCTGGACTAGGGGCTATCTGGCGACCACACACCCGCTTTTTAAGCGGGCGGTAAGCGATTTTCTGTGCTGGTCCCTCTAGTGCCTCACTGTGTATCAGTGTACTGGGTACAGATATATAGTTATTGTATTACTTGCACTGTGAGGTGCGCTTCTGGCTGCATATCCCAGATCGCTCTGTGGAAGCAGCAACATGTCATCCTCAAAACGCAAGGCGGCCAAGGCAAAAAGGGCTGTGTATACTGCGTGTGCTGCATGTGGGGCTAATCTACCAGCAGGCTCCGATGACCCCCATTGTGTGCAATGCTCCGACCCGGTGCTGCTTCGCCAGCCGGAGTCAGGAGAGGTAGCGACCCAGGCTGAGACGCTTGTAAGTTCTGCCCCGGTGACAGGGACAGACTTTGCAGTTTTTGCAGATAATATGTCTGTATCTATGGCAAAAATCCTTGAGACCTTGCAATCTATGCATGGGGCTCAGTCTCTGGGCACGGCGAGGCCTCTGTCCTCAGGTCCCCCTTACTTGGAATGTATCCAGCCCACAGGGGGGTCCCCGGCTTCACAGGCCGAGGATTATGACTCAGATGATGGCCCCAGCCACCCTAAGCGAGCTCGCTGGGAAAGACCCTCGACGTCTTCACACTGCTCAGGGTCTCAGCGCAATCAGTCTCCCTGTGATGTGTCTGATGAGAGTGATCAGGAATCCACTCCTGGAACCCCTCTCAACCTGGATACCCCGGATGGGGATGCCATGGTAAACGACCTTATCTCAGCCATCAATAGGCTGTTGGATATTTCTCCCCCAGCCCCTTCAGCAGAAGAGGCGGCTGCGGAGCAGGAGAAGTTTCGTTTCCTTTATCCCAAGCGTAAATTGAGTGCCTTGTTAGATCACTCTGACTTCAGAGAATCAATCCAGAAGCACGACGCTCACCCAGAAAGGCGTTTCTCTAAACGATCTAAAGATACGCGTTTCCCTTTCCCCCCTGAGGTGGTCAAGCGCTGGACACAGTGTCCAAAGGTAGACCCCCCGATTTCCAAACTTGCAGCTAGATCCATAGTTGCAGTGGAGGATGGCGCTTCACTTAAAGATGCCAATGACAGACAGATGGACCTTTGGTTAAAATCTGTCTATGAAGCTATAGGCGCGTCGTTTGCTCCGGCATTCGCAGCCGTATGGGCACTCCAGGCTATTTCAGCTGGCTTAGCAAAAGTGGATGCTATCATGCATCCAGCAGTGCCGCAAGTGGCGCACCTTACCACGCAGATGTCGGCGTTTGCGTCTTACGCTATCAATGCGGTCCTAGAATCTACCAGTCGCACCTCAATGGCGTCCGCCAATTCGGTAGTTTTGCGCAGAGCCTTGTGGTTAAAGGACTGGAAAGCAGATGCTGGTTCCAAAAAATGTTTAACCAGTTTGCCTTTGTCTAGAGATAGACTGTTTGGCGAGCCATTGGCTGACATCATTAAGCAGTCCAAGGGTAAAGACTCCTCTTTACCACAACCCAGAACATCCAAACCTCAGCAGAAAAAGTGGCAGCAGAGGTGTCAGTCCTTTCGAGGTTCGGGCAAGACACCATTTACCTCGTCCAAAGGGACTCAGAGGACGCAAAGAAACTCAGATTCGTGGCGGACTCACACACGCCCCAAGAAAGCAAATGGAGGTACCGCTTCCAAAGCGGCTACCTCATGACTTCCAGCCCCCCCCCTCCGCATCGCCGGTCGGGGGCAGGCTCTCCCGCTTTTCCGGCATTTGGATGTCACAGGTCAAAGACCGGTGGGTGACGGACATTTTGTCTCGCGGGTACAGAATCGAGTTCAATTCTCGTCCTCCAGCTCGGTTCTTCAGAACCTCCCCACATCCAGACCGAGCAGATGCTCTGCTGCAGGCGGTGGATTCCCTAAAAGCGGAAGGAGTGGTTATCCCAGTCCCTCCTCAGGAACAAGGGCAAGGGTTTTACTCCAATCTCTTTGTGGTTCCAAAAAAGGACGGCTCGTTCCGTCCTGTTCTGGACCTAAAACGGCTCAACAAACATGTGCACGCCAGGAGGTTCCGGATGGAAACCCTCCGCTCTGTCATTGCCTCAATGTCCAGAGGAGACTTCCTTGCCTCAATAGACATCAAAGATGCTTATCTCCACGTGCCAATTGCTACAGAACATCAACGTTTTCTACGTTTTGTGATAGGAGACGACCATTTTCAGTTCGTAGCTCTTCCATTTGGTCTGGCGACAGCCCCACGGGTCTTCACCAAGGTCATGGCGGCGGTGGTAGCAGTCTTGCACTCTCAGGGACACTCGGTGATCCCTTACCTAGACGACTTATTGGTCAAAGCTCCCTCTCAGGAGGCATGTCAGCACAGCCTGAATGCTACGCTGGAGACTCTACAGTCTTTCGGATGGATCATCAACTTTCCAAAGTCGATCCTATCACCGACTCAGTCACTAACGTATCTTGGCATGGAGTTTCATACTCTAGCAGCGATAGTGAAGCTTCCGCTGGACAAGCAGCGGTCACTACAGACAGGGGTGCAATCTCTTCTGCAGGGCCAGTTGCATCCCTTGCGGCGCCTCATGCATTTCCTAGGGAAGATGGTGGCAGCCATGGAAGCAGTTCCCTTTGCGCAGTTTCATCTGCGCCCACTTCAATGGGACATTCTCCGCCAATGGGACGGGAAGTCAACGTCCCTGGACAGGAAAGTCTCGCTTTCCCAGACGGCCAAGGACTCTCTACAATGGTGGCTCCTTCCCACCTCATTATCTCAGGGAAGATCCTTCCTGCCCCCATCCTGGGCAGTAGTTACGACAGATGCGAGTCTGTCGGGGTGGGGAGCAGTGTTTTTCCACCACAGGGCTCAGGGGACGTGGACTCCGCAGGAGTCCACCCTTCAGATCAATGTTCTGGAAATCAGAGCAGTGTATCTTGCCCTACTGGCCTTCCAGCAGTGGCTGGAAGGAAAGCAGATCCGAATCCAATCGGACAACTCCACAGCGGTGGCATACATCAACCACCAAGGAGGGACGCGCAGTCGGCAAGCCTTCCAAGAAGTCCGGCGCATTCTAATGTGGGTGGAGGACAGAGCATCCACCATATCCGCGGTTCACATCCCAGGCGTAGAAAACTGGGAAGCAGACTTCCTCAGTCGCCAGGGCATGGACGCAGGGGAATGGTCCCTTCACCCGGACGTGTTTCAGGAAATCTGTCGCCGCTGGGGAGTGCCGGACGTCGACCTAATGGCATCCCGGCACAACAACAAGGTCCCGGCATTCATGGCGAGGTCGCGCGATCAAAGAGCTCTGGCGGCAGACGCCTTGGTTCAAGATTGGTCGCAGTTTCAGCTCCCTTACGTGTTTCCGCCTCTGGCGCTCTTGCCCAGAGTGCTACGCAAGATCAGATCCGAGTGCAGCCGCATCATACTCGTCGCTCCAAACTGGCCGAGGAGGTCGTGGTATCCGGATCTGTGGCATCTCACGATCGGTCGACCGTGGTCACTGCCAGACCGACCAGACTTACTGTCCCAAGGGCCGTTTTTCCATCAGAATTCTGCGGCCCTGAACCTGACTGTGTGGCCATTGAGTCCTGGATCCTAGCATCTGCAGGATTATCTCAAGGAGTGATTGCCACAATGAGACAAGCTAGAAAGTCGAATTCTGCTAAGATCTACCACAGAACGTGGAAGATTTTCTTATCCTGGTGCTCGGCCCAGGGAGTGTCTCCCTGGCCATTTGCATTACCCAAGTTTCTTTCTTTCCTGCAATCGGGGTTAGAAAAGGGCTTGTCGCTCAGCTCCCTTAAAGGGCAAGTTTCGGCACTATCCGTGTTTTTTCAGAAGCGTCTAGCACGTCTTCCTAAGGTGCGCACGTTCCTGCAGGGGGTCTGTCATATTGTGCCCCCGTACAAGCGACCGTTAGATCCATGGGATCTGAACAGGGTACTAGTTGCTCTCCAGAAGCCGCCCTTCGAGCCTCTGAAGGAAGTTTCCTTTTCTCGGCTGTCGCAGAAAGTGGCGTTTCTTGTTGCCATCACATCGCTTCGGCGAGTGTCTGAGCTGGCAGCTCTGTCATCCAAGGCTCCCTTCCTGGTGTTCCACCAGGACAAGGTTGTGCTGCGCCCCATTCCGGAGTTTCTTCCTAAGGTCGTATCCTCTTTTCATCTTAATCAGGATATTTCCTTGCCTTCTTTTTGCCCTCATCCGGTTCACCGGTATGAAAAGGACTTACGTTTGCTAGATCTGGTGAGAGCACTCAGAATCTACATTTCCCGCACGGCGCCCATACGCCGTTCCGATGCACTTTTTGTCCTTGTCGCTGGTCCGCGCAAGGGGTTGCAGGCTTCTAAAGCCACCCTGGCTCGATGGATCAAAGAACCAATTCTTGAAGCCTACCGTTCTGCGGGGCTTCCGGTTCCTTCAGGGCTAAAAGCCCACTCAACCAGAGCCGTGGGTGCGTCCTGGGCATTACGTCACCAGGCTTCGGCTCAACAGGTGTGCCAGGCAGCTACCTGGTCCAGTCTGCACACTTTCACCAAGCATTATCAGGTGCATACCTATGCTTCGGCGGATGCCAGCTTAGGTAGAAGAGTCCTGCAGGCGGCAGTGACACCCCCATAGGGGAGGGCTGTTTTGCAGCTCTAACATGAGGTATTTATTTACCCACCCAGGGACAGCTTTTGGACGTCCCAATCGTCTGGGTCTCCCAATAGAGCGCTGAAGAAGAAGGGAATTTTGTTACTTACCGTAAATTCCTTTTCTTCTAGCTCTTATTGGGAGACCCAGCACCCGCCCTGTTGTCCTTCGGGATGTTTTTTTGTTGTTTGCGGGTACACATGTTGTTCATGTTGAACGGTTTTTCAGTTCTCCGATGTTATTCGGAGTTAATTTGTTTAAACCAGTTATTGGCTTCCTCCTTCTTGCTTTGGCACTAAAACTGGAGAACCCGTGATACCACGGGGGGGTATAGCCAGAGGGGGAGGGGCCTTGCACTTTTAATGTAGTGCTTTGTGTGGCCTCCAGAGGGCAGTAGCTATACCCCAATCGTCTGGGTCTCCCAATAAGAGCTAGAAGAAAAGGAATTTACGGTAAGTAACAAAATTCCCTTCTTTCCTGTTTTCCTCCTTTAAAACCAGGGTGTGTCTTATAGTCCGGTGCAATATATATAGCGCTTTTGGTAAAAAAAAAATATTTGCCAGTACGCATCTCTGAGGCGAGGAGCGGGTGGGGGAGTGCTGTCAGGCGCCGGCGGCCGAGATTGAGGAGCTGGGGGAGGGGGTGCTGTCGGGCGGCCGGGAGATCCTGTGCACAGTTTACCTGTTGATTGACTGGGCAGCGGAAAATGGCAGTCCCCATACAGCTCCGCCCCCCCGGCCGCATTGCTGCCCCCCTGAATATAGTGACGCCTGAGCAAACTGCTCAACTTGTCCAATGGACGGTGCGGGCCTGTTTCTAATTATTCAGTTTGTAGTCTGTACGCTAATTTCAATCAAAAACTATGTAATTCAGATTTCAAAAGAAAAATAAAAAATGACTAATACTGTATAATCGTTTTTTTTCACTTGCAAAATATGCTTTTCGACTCATCTAGGCTATATTTTATAAGAAACTCCAAATTTCAACCAAATTCATCAGGATCATTAACACTAGCTGATGCAGGTTTGATAGAGCAGAACGTGGCCACCGGTTCTTCATCTATCATCTAATTTGTTTCTGTCTCCACGTCTGTTCGGGGTCTTTTGCATGCCGGAGCCGCACCGACCAAGAAATAGTGATCTCTCAATTCTCCATACCCCTGCTCCTTCCATCCTCCATTCCCCTCGTCTCTCAATTCTCCATACCCCTGATCACACTCTATCCCCCTGCATTCTTCTTCCCCCTGCACAGCCTGCCGTCCTCTGCACCCCTCTCTCACATACCCTGCACTCCTCCATCTTCTCCAGCTTTTTTTCCCGTTGGGCAAAACTCCATGGCTCCGCCCACCTGAGTTACATGTACGTGACATCATCGTAGGTCCTGCAGCTCCAGTAGCTGCTCTGCTTGTGCCTCCGCTCCACACATGGCTAATTTGTATAGTTTACAAATTACGCATGTGGACAGTGCCAGAGGTGCTGGCCCTCAGCGCTCTTCGAATTTTCCGGTACGCCATATCTGCACGTACCGCCGCAAAAAAAGCACTGTGTGTGTGTGTGTGTGTGTGTGTGTGTGTGTGTGTGTGTGTATATATATATATATATATATATATATATATATATATATATATATATATATGTATATATATATATATATATATATATATGCAGTTAGGTCCAGAAATATTTGGACAGTGACACAAGTTTTGTTATTTTAGCTGTTTACAAAAACATGTTCAGAATTACAATTATATATATATAATATGGGCTGAAAGTGCACACTCCCAGCTGCAATATGAGAGTTTTCACATCCAAATCGGAGAAAGAGTTTAGGAATCACAGCTCTGTAATGCATAGCCTCCTCTTTTTCAAGGGACCAAAAGTAATTGGACAAGGGACTCTAAGGGCTGCAATTAACTCTGAAGGCGTCTCCCTCGTTAACCTGTAATCAATGAAGTAGTTAAAAGGTCTGGGGTTGATTACAGGTGTGTGGTTTTGCATTTGGAAGCTGTTGCTGTGACCAGACAACATGCGGTCTAAGGAACTCTCAATTGAGGTAAAGCAGAACATCCTGAGGCTGAAAAAAATCCATCAGAGAGATAGCAGACATGCTTAAAGTAGCAAAATCAACAGTCGGGTACATTCTGAGAAAAAAGGAATTGACTGGTGAGCTTGGGAACTCAAAAAGGCCTGGGCGTCCACGGATGACAACAGTGGTGGATGATCGCATAATACTTTCTTTGGTGAAGAAGAACCCGTTCACAACATCAACTGAAGTCCAGAACACTCTCAGTGAAGTAGGTGTATCTGTCTCTAAGTCAACAGTAAAGAGAAGACTCCATGAAAGTAAATACAAAGGGTTCACATCTAGATGCAAACCATTCATCAATTCCAAAAATAGACAGGCCAGAGTTAAATTTGCTGAAAAACACCTCATGAAGCCAGCTCAGTTCTGGAAAAGTATTCTATGGACAGATGAGACAAAGATCAACCTGTACCAGAATGATGGGAAGAAAAAAGTTTGGAGAAGAAAGGGAACGGCACATGATCCAAGGCACACCACATCCTCTGTAAAACATGGTGGAGGCAACGTGATGGCATGGGCATGCATGGCTTTCAATGGCACTGGGTCACTTGTGTTTATTGATGACATAACAGCAGACAAGAGTAGCCGGATGAATTCTGAAGTGTACCGGGATATACTTTCAGCCCAGATTCAGCCAAATGCTGCAAAGTTGATCGGACGGCGCTTCATAGTACAGATGGACAATGACCCCAAGCATACAGCCAAAGCTACCCAGGAGTTCATGAGTGCAAAAAAGTGGAACATTCTGCAATGGCCAAGTCAATCACCAGATCTTAACCCAATTGAGCATGCATTTCACTTGCTCAAATCCAGACTTAAGACGGAAAGACCCACAAACAAGCAAGACCTGAAGGCTGCGGCTGAAAAGGCATGGCAAAGCATTAAGAAGGAGGAAACCCAGCGTTTGGTGATGTCCATGGGTTCCAGACTTAAGGTAGTGATTGCCTCCAAAGGATTCGCAACAAAATATTGAAAATAAAAATATTTTGTTTGGGTTTGGTTTATTTGTCCAATTACTTTTGACCTCCTAAAATGCGGAGTGTTTGTAAAGAAATGTGTACAATTCCTACAATTTCTATCAGATATTTTTGTTCAAACCTTCAAATTAAACGTCCCAATCTGCACTTGAATTCTGTTGTAGAGGTTTCATTTCAAATCCAATGTGGTGGCATGCAGAGCCCAACTCGCGAAAATTGTGTCACTGTCCAAATATTTCTGGACCTAACTGTATATATATATATAATATATAGACAGGCAGGCAGACAGACAGACATATTTACTCCCAATAAAGAGAGATCCATCATATGTCTATAAAGTGCCTTAGTGCTCATGTACAAATAGAAGGAAAATGTCCAAACAGGCTATAAGCCCTTAAAATGATTTTAGCCCTCCAAGCATGAGATAAGTATCAGCTGTACTCCCACAGAGAAGAGAGACTTCAGAGATCCATGTAGCATAGATGTGCACAAGGTATACCATTGAGTTTTCCAAGGAAACCTAAAGAGAGAGACCATGTCAATAATTGATTGCACCCATTTTCATTCTTATATATATTATAACCTACTCAGAGGGTTACCTAATGATAAGAATGAGTGTCCTCCAAAACAAATTCCATTAAAGTCAGACCCTAATAGTCCGAAGGTTGCGCTGAGGGATGCCTAATCTAAGTAGAAAGTGAGGGAAATAAGCAAAAAAAAACTATACAGTCCACCGCACATGCTCAGTTGCCACCCTAAATGACTTGGGAAAAGGAAGAGGGGATTAAAATCACTCACCCCTTGTATTTCCCTATGGTGAGCCAGAGATACAAAACCAAATATACCCAGAAAAAATCCAATAAGTAAACACGTTCCTTGTAATGTATATCTTTCAGGTAGAAAGTAAGTTGAAAAAGGTAATCTCTCCCTGCCCTGATGCTGTGAGAAAGCAATCTTTCCATGGCTCTCATGGTATAGGAACAAAAATAGAAAAAAAAAAGACCATACTACTAGGTAGCCAACCCCCTTTTTTTTAAAAAAAAAAAAAATAAAAGAATAATAATAAATATACACAGACATACAGCTCTGGCAAAAATTAAGAGCCCACTGCAAAATTTTTAGTTTTTCTGATTTTTCTCTTTATGTATATTTTTGAGTAAAATGTGTAAATTGTTCTTTTATTCTATAAACTACTGACAACATGTCTCCGAATTTTCAAGCAATAAATTTTATATTTATTTTCGAAAAATGAGAAATGGTCAAGATAACAAAAAACATTGCTTTCAGACCTTAAGTACTGCACAGAAAACAAGTTTATAATCATTTAGAAAGGAAGAATTCAGAAATCAATATTTTATGGAATAACCATGATTTTTAATCACAGCTTTCAAGCGTCTTGGCATGCTTTCCACCAGTCTTTCACACTGCTTTTGGGTGACCTTATGCCACTCCTGGTGCAAAAATGTAAGCAATTCTTTTTTTGTTGGCTTGTGACTATCCATCTTCCTCTTGATTATATTCCCGAGGTTTTCAATGGGGTTCAGGTCTGGAGATTGGACTGACCATGACAGGGTTTTGATGTGGTGGTCCTTCATCCACACATTGATTGACCTGGCTGTGTGGCATGGCGCATTGTCCTGCTGGAAAAAACAGTCCTCATAGTTGGGGAACATTGCCTGAGCAGAAGGAAGCAACTGTTTTTCCAGGATAACCTTTTATGCGGCTTGATTCATACTTCCTTCACAAAGTTTAATCTGCCCAATTCCAGCCTTAAGTATCTCCAGATCATCAGCGATCCTCCACCAAATGTCACAGTGCGTGCAAGACACTGTGGCTTGTACGCCTCTCCAGGTCTCCGTCTAACCATAAGACAACCAGGTGTTGGGCAAAGCTGAAAATTAGACTCATCAGAGATTACCTTATTCCAGTCCTCTATGGTCCAATCCTTATGGTCTTTGCCAACTTTCAGCCTGGGTCTCCTTTGCTTCTCATTGATAAAAGGCTTTTTTTTCTAGCCTTACATGACTTGAGGCTAATCAAAATCCAAATAGCGTTGGAGTAGTCAAAAATCTGTTTTACCGTGAACAAAACAAATCCCTTTAAAACATAATCTTTATATCAATCTTCAATATTAAAATTTGCCCAAGTGAACACCCGCACACACATATATGTATTTAACGAAGGGGAGTAGGTTATTTCAAAAGTTAATATCAATGTCATATGTATCATGTATGCATCTTTAATTATCTGTACAATGCTAGACGGTTTTAGGACCGATTTTTGTGTATGCCACATACATTTGGCTATTGTTTCGATTTAATTGCAGCCAATGTTAATATTTATTTTTATATATAGGGGTGTTTGATCAATGTGCATTGTGATCACGCCCTGATGGTTTATCAGTATTTATTCCAATTGATTTTTAATATAGCGTATGATTTATGTACATTGGCTGTGGTATACGTATAAATAGTCATCTGTATTAATATTGAAGGGTGAATAGTGAAGGGTGGGTCGATGAGGAACGGGGGCGCCCGGTCAAGTTAGGGTGTCATACCCTCCGTTGACAGGTAGGGGGTCAGTCTTGGGTAATTATACAGGGCTATCATGCTGATCCCTTTATGACATTGATATTAACTTTTGAAATAACCTACTCCCCTTCGTTAAATACATATGTGTGTGGCGGTGTTCACCTGGGCAAATTTTAATATTGAAGATTGAAATAAAGAATATGTTTTAAAGGGATTTGTTTTGTTCATGGTAAAACAGATTACATGACTTGAGCCCTGCCTCTAGGAGGCTGTTATGAACTGTTCTTGCCGTGCACTTCACTCCAGCTGCCATTTGCCATTCCTTTTGTAGGTCACTTGATGTCATCCTGCGGTTGAATGACATTCGAATAAGATGACGGTCATCCCGGTCAGTGAAGAGTCGCTTTTGCCCTCTGCCAGTCTGTAGCTTTGTTGTCCCCAATGTTTGCTGCTTTACCTTG
This sequence comes from Anomaloglossus baeobatrachus, assembly GCF_048569485.1. Classification (NCBI taxonomy): domain Eukaryota; kingdom Metazoa; phylum Chordata; class Amphibia; order Anura; family Aromobatidae; genus Anomaloglossus; species Anomaloglossus baeobatrachus. The sequence continues at coordinate 206,775,975 of NC_134357.1, read as the reverse complement.
TTGTAATGGTCTAAAGTCTTAGAAATTTTAAGGATGGAGGCAACATGACGCTCACTGTATCCCTCTGCTAGTAAAGTCAGAATTGAGTCCTTCTTTTCCTCACTTAAAGGGAACCTGTCACCAAAGGGAACATGTCACCAGAATTTTCGCTGTTAAACTAAAAGAATCCCCTTCTGCAGCTCATGGGCTGCATTCTATAAAGGTTCATCTTGCTACTGGCCCCCCTTTCAGACTTAAATAACAACTTTATTAAATATTACCTTTTGCTATGGTAATGAGGTTTGTTGTCCCTGGGGGCGGGCTGTATTTCGTCTGTTATTTCCCGTCCTGACGCTGTTCGCCATCCCCCAGTGTTCATTTACATACCGTAGATGAGGCCGCCGCTTTCATCTTCCGCAGTGGTCCTGAAGTCTCGCGCATGCGTAGTGGCACTATCGCGGGACTGAGCACTGTTTTCAAAAAAAGGTAAACGGGGATAATAAAAATAAGCAATGGCAAGCGCATAACGGTAGAGGCAGAGGTAAAAGTGCGGGCACGAGATTATGGACAGGTACTTGGCTGACGCTGGTGATGACATTCACAGCGCCGCCCATAATCTCGCGCCTGCGCAATAACATCGTCGGCGCTCACGTTTTGAAAACAGTGCTCAGTCCCGCGATGGTGCCACTGCGCATATATATATATATATATATATATATATATATATATATATATATATATATATATATATATATATATATATGTATGTATGTATGTATGTATGTATGTATAATATATATATACACATACATTCATACATACATACATACATACATACATACATACATACATACATACAGTGCCTACAAGTAGTATTCAACCCCCTGCAGATTTAGCAGGTTTACACATTCGGAATTAACTTGGCATTGTGACATTTGGACTGTAGATCAGCCTGGAAGTGTGAAATACACTGCAGCAAAAAAGAATGTTATTTCTTTTTTTATTTTTTTTTTTTTTAAATTGTGAAAAGTTTATTCAGAGGGTCATTTATTATTCAACCCCTCAAACCACAAGAATTGTTTAGTTCCCCTAAAGTATTAGGAAGTATTTCAGGCACAAAGAACAATGAGCTTCACATGTTTGGATTAATTATCTCTTTTTCCAGCCTTTTCTGACTAATTAAGACCCTCCCCAAACTTGTGAACAGCACTCATACTTGGTCAACATGGGAAAGACAAAGGAGCATTCCAAGGCCATCAGAGACAAGATCGTGGAGGGTCACAAAGCTGGCAAGGGGTACAAAACCCTTTCCAAGGAGTTGGGCCTACCTGTCTCCACTGTTGGGAGCATCATCCGGAAGTGGAAGGCTTATGGAACTACTGTTAGCCTTCCACGGCCTGGACAGCCTTTGAAAGTTTCCACCCGTGCCGAGGCCAGGCTTGTCCGAAGAGTCAAGGCTAACCCAAGGACAACAAGGAAGGAGCTCCGGGAAGATCTCATGGCAGTGGGGACATTGGTTTCAGTCAATACCATAAGTAACGTACTCCACCGCAATGGTCTCCGTTCCAGACGAGCCCGTAAGGTACCTTTTCTTTCAAAGCGTCATGTCAAGGCTCGTCTACAGTTTGCTCATGATCACTTGGAGGACTCTGAGACTGACTGGTTCAAGGTTCTCAAGGTTCTCTGGTCTGATGAGACCAAGATCGAGATCTTTGGTGCCAACCACACATGTGACGTTTGGAGACTGGATGGCACTGCATACAACCCCAAAAATACCATCCCTACAGTCAAGCATGGTGGTGGCAGCATCATGCTGTGGGGCTGTTTCTCAGCCAAGGGGCCTGGCCATCTGGTCCGCATCCATGGGAAGATGGATAGCACGGCCTACCTGGAGATTTTGGCCAAGAACCTCCGCTCCTCCATCAAGGATCTTAAGATGGGTTGTCATTTAATCTTCCAACAAGACAACGACCCAAAGCACACAGCCAAGAAAACCAAGGCCTGGTTCAAGAGGGAAAAAATCAAGGTGTTGCAGTGGCCTAGTCAGTCTCCTGACCTTAACCCAATAGAAAACTTGTGGAAGGAGCTCAAGATTAAAGTCCACATGAGACACCCAAAGAACCTAGATAACTTGGAGAAGATCTGCATGGAGGAGTGGGCCAAGATAACTCCAGAGACCTGTGCCGACCTGATCAGGTCTTATAAAAGACGATTATTAGCTGTAACTGCAAACAAGGGTTATTCCACAAAATATTAAACCTAGGGGTTGAATAATAATTGACCCACACTTTTATGTTGAAAATTTATTAAAATTTAACTGATTTAAAATTTAAAAGAGAAGCCGCCAGGAAGCTGCCTGTCCAACCATAAATGAAAATGTAATTTAAAGGTGTTATTCTTCATGTACTGTGTGAGGTGTGGAAGGTCTCATTTTGATGTACAGTGAGGAAAATAAGTATTTGATACACGGCCGATCGTAGGTATACTTCAACTGTGATGGACAGAATCACCCCAAAAATCCAGAAAATCTTATTGTATGATTTTTAAATATTTATTATTTTATTGCATGAAATAAGTATTTGATACAATAAAAAAACAAATTAGTATTGGTACTCAAACCATTGTTTGCAATTACAGAGGTCTGACGTTTCCTGTAGTTCATGACCAAGTTTGCACATACTTCAGCAGTGGAGATGTCTGACCCTGATGTTCGAGGTTCAGGTTCGAATGCAGGCTAAAAATAAACAGAGTTCGCTTTCGAAGTTCGAGCGAGTTACAAGTGCAAACCACTCAAGCGAGCAGTGCTGTACTTGAGTATGATGGATGCTCAGCACTGTGAGAGTCACTTGCACTGTTTGATCAGTGCACACTGGGGGTAAAATCAGCATGATCAGATGTAGTGTGAAGAAAAAGAAAAATTTAAAAACCCCACCCATCCTCCCCCAGAAATGTTCTGCGTATGGCTGGCTTCATGTGGGTGGAGACATGAACTGCCCAATTACTGACTTTCATTGGGGTTCAGGTCAAAAAACGAATTTTACCTAAGGTTCAACTTTACTTTCTGAAGCGAACTTCCAAAGGTTCACTCATCTCTATTCCGCAGGTATTTTGCCCCACTCCTCCATACAAATCTTCTCCAGATTTTCAGGTTTCGGGGCTGTCACTGGGCAACATTGAATTTCAGCTCCCTCCAAAGATTTTCTGTTGGGGTCAGTTCTGAAGACTGGCTAGGCCACTACAGGATTTTGAAATGCTTCGTACAGAGCCATTCCTTGGTTTCCCAGGCTATACGTTTCGGGTCATTGTCATGCTGGAAGACCCAACCCAGACTCCTCTTCAATTTTCTTACTGAGGCAAGGAAGTTGTTGTCCAAAATCTTGCAATACATGACCCCATTTTTCACCCCTTCAATATGGTGCATTCATCCTGTCTCCTTTACAGAAAAGCACCCCCTAAGTATGATGATTTCATCCCCATGATTCATGGTTGGTACGATGTTCTTGGGGTTGTACTCATCCTTTCTCCTCCAAACAGGGCGAGTGGAGTTGATACCAAAAAGTTCTATTTTGGTCTCATCTGACCACATGACCATCTCCCTCGCCTCTGGATCATCCAGATAGTCATTGGCGAACTTCAAACCTGGACATGTGCTGGTATTAGCAGGAGGACCTTGTGTGTCCTGCAGTATTTTAATCCATGACCGTGTAGTGTGTTACTAACAGTAATCTTTGAGAGTGTGGTCCCAGCTTTCTTCAGGTCATTGACCAAGTCCTCCCGTGCAGTTCTGGGCTGATTTCTGACACTTCTCAGAATCATCCTTACCCCACGAGGCGAGATCTTGCATATAGCCCCAGACTGAGTAAGATTGACAGTCATCTTGTGTTTCTTCCATAATTTCTACTAGTGAGGATATCGATTAATCAAAAATAATGCACAGTATAACAACCTCTTGCAAATAATCCAATGAAATTTTATTAGTATACAATTACAGGCATAAGAGGAAAAAAGTTTTGTTTCATAAAAATGTATATATAAAGACAATCAGGTTAATGTCAGGAAAATACCAGGAACCATAAAAAATATCGGGTAGTACACATTGGGAAAACAGCTGAATAAAGGTATCAGCAAGGTAACTGTATATAAGGAGATGTTGTAATAGCCATAGAAAAACACCCCAATGTCCGAGTGTGTCAGACAGTGAGGAGTTAAACTAGATCCACCTGCAGGAAAACAGGGATGCTTAAGGCTGAGGCAAAAACAAAGCTGTAAGCCCTGAGGATGAATCTAGTTTAGCTGTACAATAAAGATATGCAAAATGGCAGACCCACTGTTAGTAAGCATAAATGAGCGATAAGCTCCATTTCACTATCAACAACTGATAAATGTATTACCACAGGGCAGATTGCCAAAGTCGTGAGCCCAGGGAGTGAGTCTAGTTAAAGATAAGGGATGTAAAGCAGACCTGCCGATAGTAAATAAACATACTGAGTGATCTGTGTCAGACAGGAGTTAAACTAGATCCACCTGCAGGAAAACAGCGATGCTTAAGGCTGATGCCAAACCAAAGCTGTGAGCCCGAAGGATAAAGCTGGTGTCACACACAGCGACAACGACAACGACGTCGCTGCTACGTCACCATTTTCTGTGACGTTGCAGCGACGTCCCGTCGCTGTCGCTGTGTGTGACATCCAGCAACGACCTGGCCCCTGCTGTGAGGTCGCCGGTCGTTGCTGAATGTCCAGCTTCATTTTTTGGTCGTCACTCTCCCGCTGTGACACACACATCGCTGTGTGTGACAGCGAGAGAGCGACGAAATGAAGCGAGCAGGAGCCGGCGTCTGGCACCCTGCGGCAAGCTGTAACCAGCGTAAACATCGGGTAACCAAGGGAAGACCTTTCCCTGGTTACCCGATGTTTACGCTGGTTACCAGCCTCCGCTCTTGCTGCCAGCGCCGGCTCCTGCACTGTGACATGTGGCTGCAGTATGCATCGGGTAATTAACCCGATGTATACTGTAGCAAGGAGAGCAAGGAGCCAGCGCTAAGCAGTGTGCGCGGCTCCCTGCTCTCTGCACTGTGACATGTAGCTGCAGCACACATCGGGTTAATTAACCCGATGTGTACTGTAGGAGAGCACTGAGCCAGCGCTAAGCGCGGCTCCCTGCTCTCTGCACATGTAGCACAGCGACGTTATGATCGCTGCTTCTGCTGTGTTTGACAGCTAAGCAGCGATCATAACAGCGACTTACAAGGTCGCTGTTACGTCACCGAAAATGGTGACGTAACAGCGACGTCGTTGTCGCTGTCGTTTAGTGTGAACCCAGCTTAAATCTAGTTTAGCTGTACAATAAAGAAATGCAAAGTAGCAGACCCGCTCTAAGTGAACATAAAAGAGCGATAAGCTCAGTTTCACAAACAATAGCTGATAGATGTAATACCACAGGGCAGATCGTCAAAACCGTAAGCCCAGGGGGTGCGTCTAATTAAATTATACAGTAAAGATAAGGAATGCAAAGCAGACCTGCTGACAGTAAATAGACATAATGAGCGATGTGCTCAGTTTCACATTCAACAGCTTAGTACGTGTTCAGCAACAAGGCAAATTACCAGCTGAGTTTAAAGTTATAAAGCCGTAATAAATGTGAAACACTTACCCATATGTGTTAACTACCCGACGTGGCGTGCTCCGACGCGCACGTTTTGTGACCTTCCTCGGGGAGCTGCGCTACAACTGTGTAGTGTGAAGGAGTTTAAAACAAGAGACACTGAATTTGATTGGAGCATGAGGAGTGAAACCACAATGAGCGGTGCACGTCATCGGGAACTCCCAGGGATAACGAGGGTGTGAGTCATGTCGTCACATGACACACCTCCCTCAGCCTGTACGGAGACCGTCAGAGGCACACATTAATGCGGAGTCACTGCTCATGCGCACATAGTGGCAGCCATGTTCTCTAATGGCAAAAGTGAGGGCAAGAACGTGGAGGGGCACAGAGGGAAGGAATATCAATAAATAAAATAAATACCAAAAGATAAATGCGCATCCATTAAAGTCAACACTGCACAGATAAATATTGGAAGAATGAAACCAAATATAAAGATGTTAAATCTGTCTGGAATATGCTGCAGCCAAACCATATAGTCCTAATATGTGTGGGGCACCATCTACACAGTGAGAGACAATAGATAAAGATATATAATAATAAAATTCTTATATCCTAGACTGTCCCAGATGAACACCACACCTAAAGGGGATAAATACAGATCATAGCAGAGGCTACTATGTATTAAGCAGACAGGCATTAATAATTCATATATATATATATATATATATATATATAAAAGACGTAATACGATCCAAGTATATTATAGCATATCCAAGATTCCGTCAGGGATCATATCATCCAATATTGAGATGTATTTAGATGCATAGGTGATAACACTTAGGTTTTTCCACGGTCCAAAAATCCAAATTATATAATATCCACCGATCCGAGCCTCCAATTATTGTATTTAGAAAGATAATCCGGAAGATATATATAAAAATATATATAGAGAGCATAGCTAAATTAAAAATAAAAGAAAAGAAATGAGGAATTAAAAACAACAACACTAACACACAAAATGACAGAGAGGCGGTTGTACACACTAAATTGCCACATAAACCATAAGAACTCTACCATGATGGAACACAAGTGAGCTCAATTAGAGAAAAGGGGCAAATGACAATTTTTCGTTAAGACCTTTGGGCGACATCGTGCCCAAGGTGACAATCCACCTGCATTCCAGGCGTGCCAAAGCCTGCTTAAAGTTACCACCTCTAGAACCCATATGCAACTTGTCAATACCCCTAACACGAAGGGAGGAGGCATTACAATTGTGGAATCGTTTGAAGTGTCTAGGGATGGTCCTGAGAGAGTCGAGATCATCTACATCAACTGCAGCAGTTATATCCCTAACGTGTTCGCGAATGCGAACACGTAATTGTCTTGATGTTAAACCGACATAGGATAAACCACAACCACATTTGGCTAAATAGATTACAAAATCAGTGCTGCAGGTGATGTATTTCCTGATCTCAAACTCTCTCAGGCCATCTACCGACAAAAACGATGTTGCCCTCTCAATGTTTTTACACGAGAGGCAAGACCCACAAGGAAAGCACCCCCATTTAGGTTTCCCAATATTAAATGGGAGCGGGTTTTTACATACATAATGGCTGTGAACCAAAAGATCTTTTAGGTTCCTCCCCCTTCTTGCAGTCATCAGGGGACGCTCTGACAAAGCTTTTTTAAGAGTAGGTTCGGTTGTCAGGACAGACCAATGTTTGGTTAAGATGCGTCTAATGTCCTCCCACTGATTATTAAATGTGGAAATGAACCTAATAGCTGGTTTATTGGTATTCAATTTAGGAGTTACTGAAAGGAGATCACTTCTGGGCGTGGCTCTGGCTTTGGCATAACCTGATTTAATACCTCTTGCACTATAACTCCTATCCTTAAAACGTTGGGAGAGGTCCCCTGCCTGCCTTTCAAAAAGGGTGTCTGAAGAGCACACCCTTTTCATTCTGAGAAATTGACCTATGGGGACAGCCCTAATGATTGATGGTAGATGGGCCGAAGATGCATGTAACAGACTGTTCACCGACGTCTCCTTACGGAAAACGTCAGTTTGAACAGATCTGTCACATGCAATGGTGATCTTTATATCCAAAAAGTCAATTTCTTCAGAATTACTCCTGTAAGTCAACCTGATATTGCGGTCATTACAGTTCAAATTAGAAAAAAATGATTGTAGTTCAAGGTCGGTTCCCCTCCAGATGATGAACACATCGTCTATATAGCGTAACCAGCACTGCGTCTGGGTCACGGCGCAGGCGCCGTCGTCGGGAACCTCCCTCTCCCAAAGTCCGAAAAAGAGGTTCGCGTACGACGGCGCGCACGCCGCGCCCATTGCAGTGCCACGTTTCTGGAGGAAAAAACGATCCTTGAAAAGAAAAAAATTCCGCTTCAGAATGAATTCCAGGAGTTCTAATACCAGGTCTTGCAGGGGAACCTCCCAATTACTCATGCGCAAGAAGTATTTAACTGCTCGAAGGCCATGTTCATGATGGATACAGGAGTATAGGGTCTCCACATCTGCTGCAACCAAGAGTACACCAGGGTCTAAACTCAATCCGTCTATCCTTCGCAGGACGTCCGAAGTGTCTCTGACAAAGGAGGGCAGCGTTTCAACCAATGGATGTAAATAATATTCAATAAAACGACAAATGGGATCGCAAAGCCCTCCAATGCCAGAGACAATGGGATGCCCCGGGGGACAACGTGGGTTTTTGTGTATCTTGGGCAGCAGATAAAAGGTAGGTGTTATTGGAAATTTTGTGTGGAGACCCTCAAAAACTTTTTTGGTAATAATGCCCTGAGCCAGGGCCACGTCCAGAATGCTGATCAACTCAAGAGAAAATTTAGTAGTGGGATTCTCGGAAAGAGGTGTATAAGCTTCCCGATCCCTTAACTGTTAGAATGCCTCCCGTTCGTACATTGATGTTGGCCACACCACCACGTTCCCTCCCTTGTCCGCAGGCTTAATTACTATCCCATCCATATTCTGTAATTCTTGGATGGCTTTTCTCTGTTTCATTGACACATTGTGTCGATTACCCTGTTTTTGAAGTTTATTAAGATCTTCCATGACCAATTTGTTGAAGATCTCAACTTGTGGACATAAGGAAAAAGGAGGAAACGTGGTGGATTTTGGTGCTACATTGGCAGGAAATTTACCTTGTGGTGGTAATGGTGTGGACTCCTCCTCCAGCTCCCTCAAAATTTCGATTGCTTCCAACTCAGGAGGTGTAAAGAGTTGATCATTCGAGTCCTTCTTAGCGTGTAATTTATGTAAAATTAATTTCCTCGAAAAGAGGTGTAAATCTTTCATGACTAAAAAAGAATCAAAATTAGAGTCAGGTGAGAAAGTAAGTCCTAATTTAAGAACCTCTACTTGAGTTTCTGTCAAGCGAAAGTCAGAGAGATTTATTACCTCTAATTCATTCCTACTTTTCTTCTCTGAAGACTGAGGAGGTGTCATTTTACGTTTATAATGCGAGCTTTTCCCCCCCCAATTCCCACCTCTTGATGAAGTATTGAATCTCTCAAAGAATTTATTAGATTTGTTCCCACTAGAAAAGGACTCATCTAATGAGGATGCCGAGGAGAAGGAGCCAGAGCGGGAGTGCACACCAGGTTAAAAAGCACCCTCTTTCACCACTTTAACACCAAAACACCGCTGCAGGTCCATCAAGGTCCCACGACGATTCCAGGTCTGCTACATTGCTGAAGGCACAGTGCTAAATCATGGAACATGACCAAACGCTGTGAGGTTCAGGCAGAGACTGATCCGCGATGAGTGGTGAACTCTCACTGAGTTAACAGATCTGCATCTCCTAGCAGAAAACTGCGTAGTTATGCGGTTTTTGTCAAGAGGCGTAGATTGGGTACAGGAATAGGGTGTAAAAATTTCAGCACGAAGTCTGGATCTCTTGGCAAAAAAATGCACGAAAACAGTTTAGATGCGGTTTCTGTGCGGTTTTCTTCCAGGAGGTGCACATTTTGTGTTGAAATCTTTGCAGGCTGCTATTTTTAGGCTGGGGGTTTCCCAAAAACAATGGGTCTTCACAGCCTGAGAATACCAGCCCCCAGCTGTAGGTCTTTATCATGGCTGGGTATCAAAATTGGAGGGGAGGGGGGACCACACGTCATTTTTAAAAATTATTTAAGTAATTAAAATAAAAAACACCGCTTGCAGTTCCTGTTATTTTGATACACAGCCAAGATAAGCACACACCTGAGGGTGCCTCTTGTAGCTGTATGCTTTATCTATGCTGGGTATCATAATATGGGGGGAACCCTACGCCAATTTTTTATATATATATATATATTTTTTTTTTTTTTTAATACCACGATAAACGCTCGTTGCAACTGTGATTATAAGCAGTTAGCTGACCCACTACCACTCAGGGTAAGGATGTGTCTAACTGCAACCAATGACAGACGCCAGTGGGCGGTGAAAGCAGTGCATATGCATGAGCCTACTGAGCGGCCCCGGAAGTGAATGAGCAGCTGCTGGAGCAGTTACCGCCACACCAGAGCCTCGGTAAGTATACTGGCCCCGCTCCTATCCCCCTATCCAGGGGCGTACATAGAAATCATGGGGCCCCATAGCAAAAGTCTGAATGGGGCACCCCCACCGATAAAAAAACATTATCATAATAATCATGATACATGTTATTGGGGGCCGGCATGCATTATTAGAGGCGGCTTATAGTCAGAAATAACACATACTACTACATAGTGTTACTGAACAACACCCACCATATAAAGGTTTGCAATGTATTATTACATTGCAAAATAATGCCGCCACACCATGACCAAATATCACCACATAGAGTCTGAATATAACCACCGTCCTGTTACTGAGCAAAGGCCACTGCACCAAGACCAGTGGGATCACAACACAAATCCCTAAAAAAATCTGCAATATGTGAACTTGGCCTAAAGTTGGGATGTCCTTCTTCGTGCCCCTCACTACACACAATATAAATTTTCACATCTGTCTCCCCCATTTAATGGTAAGGATTATGAGTCTTTATAGCCTTAGGATCTGTATTAAAACTCTGCAAAGTACAGGGATAATACACACACACACACACATGGCACAGCAAAGGGGCAACACACACAGTGATGGCACAGCACAGGGCAACACACACACACAGTATTGGCACAGGGGCAACACACAGAGTGATGACACAGCACCGGGCAGTTTTTCTGCAGTGTTACAGGCAGACGTTTGTAAATTATAATACTCACCTGCTCCTGTGCTGTGAGAGATGATGATAGTGGCTCAGGCCTCTCTGCTGCACTTCTTGTGAGTCTTCCTGGCTGCTCCTCCTGTCCTCTGCTTTTTCTTTCTATTCCTTCTGTTCTCCGCTTCTCACTGTTTTTCTGCTCTCTGTTTCCTTTTCTCTCTTTTTTTGTGGTTTCTACTCCTTCTTCACTCCTGCACTCTTTATTTTCATCATTTCATTTTCCCACGTCTTCCCCCTCTCCTGATTGGCTGTTCTCCTCCTGGCATCTTTCACTAGAAGAAGCTGCTGCCTGGCCACTCCCTCCTCTTCAGCACAGGCCACGCACAGTGTACAGTGTGGGCGAGTTTGAATCTCTGCGTTGGCCTGTCTGCAGCTATACAAACAGTGCCGCCTCCCGGCGGCGGTAATCAGCTGCTTGGTGACGGCCCCGGGGGCATGATGCATGAAAGTGAAAACGCACACACTGCGGACAGCCACCCCGGGCCCCTCCAACCGGGGCTGCCACCAGGTATTTCCGGGCCCGATACTGACAAAATTTCCGGGCCCCCTTCAGACTCCACCACAGCTCCGCCTCTACCCCTCAGACCTTCGGTAATAGAAAAAAGTTGTTTCCAGCATCACGTCCAAGAAAAGGTTAAAAACCAATTTTATTCCATAAGGTTAAAACCAACACTAGGTTGGATGGACGTCCACGAAGTATAAAACAATGTCTGACGCGTTTCACACCTAACAGAGGTTCTTAGTCTTAGACATATCCTGTTGTATTTGCACAAGTTATGGAATAAAATTGTTTTTTAACCTTTTTCTTGGCCATGATGCTGGAAACAACTTTTGTACTATTGCCGGACTTTGCCTCTTTGAACATGGAGCTGCCCTCCCTGCACCGTCCCCCATAGAGAGGACCCAGGTGATGCCTTTACCGGGGGAGCTGAGATCCTCCTTAGCATTCTGACCTCCAACCTTCCACAATCCCACCATCACTCTTGGAAAATCTCCAATTCTGCAAACAGTCCTTACCAATCAAACATTAACCACTAGTCGTCATTTTGACTGCACGAAAAAAGCTGCATGCACCATTTTTTGGGTCATTAAAATGACGAACCCCAGACAGAATCGTCAGCCATATGTGTATATCTAATATATAAAGCTGTGTATGTGTGTGTGGATAGATTATATTATAATATATATGTATATATAATGTGTGTGTGTATACATATATATATATATATATATATATATATATATATATATATATATATATATATATATATATATATATATACACACACACACACTGTATGTGTGTCCGCTATAGGAACCCGCACCGTCTCATTTACAATCACGATATTTTGCACAGACACCTCAGGGAACGTCATAGACTATTTTTTGAGGGGAAAATGTAACCCCGCACTTTAGGCTGGGGCCACACTGGGCACTACTGTGATCCTCGCATGACACTCGGCTCACGCTGGGAGCACAGCAGGAGCCAACAGTCATGCGAGTGTCACTGCGACTAAGCTCCGAATATGCGATCGGACCTCATCTGCAGGGGACGGGACGGCACTCAGGAGGGGCGGGCCAGTGCTGCGGAGGGGAGGGAGGGATTTATCTCCCTCTCTCCTCCGTAGCCAGCTATTGCCATTCTCTCACTGCACTCGCGGTACACCAGTGTAACGCGAGTGCAGTGCGATTCTTCTCTCGCCCCATACACTTGAATGGGTGCGAGAGAAAGAGTCTTGCATAACAATCGCAGCATGCTGCAATTGTTTTCTCGGTCCGATTGGGGCCGAGAAAATAATTGCTCATATGCACTGGCACATAGGCTAATATTTGTCCGAGTGGAATACAATGTTTTATCGCATGCCACTCGCTTCGATTTTCATGCCGTGTGTCTTAAGCCTTAGGGTACCTTCACACTTAGCGATGCAGCAGCGATCCGACCAGCGATCTGACCTGGTCAGGATCGCTGCTGCATCGCTACATGGTCGCTGGTGAGCTGTCAAACAGGCAGATCTCACCAGCGACCAGTGAACAGCCCCCAGCCAGCAGCGACGTGCAAGCGACGCTGCGCTTGCACGGAGCCGCCGTCTGGAAGCTGCGGAGACTGGTAACTAAGGTAAACATCGGGTATGGTTACCCGATGTTTACATTAGTTACCAGCGCACACCGCTTAGCTGTGTGTGCAGGGAGCAGGGAGCCGCGCACACTGAGCGCTGGCTCCTTGCTCTCCTAGCTACAGTACACATCGGGTTAATTAACCCGATGTGTACAGCAGCTACATGTGCAGAGAGCCGGAGCCGGCAGCACAGGCAGCGTGAGAGCTGCAGAGGCTGGTAACTAAGGTAAATATCGGGTAACCACCTTGGTTACCCGATGTTTATCTTGGTTACAAGCTTACCGCAGATGCCAGATGCCGGCTGCTGCTCCCTGCTCGCTTCATTTGTCGCTCTCTCGCTGTCACACACAGTGATCTGTGTGTCACAGCGGGAGATCGCCTTTGAAGAAAACGAACCAGGGCTGTGTGTAACGAGCAGCGATCTCGCAGCAGGGGCCAGATCGCTGCTCAGTGTCACACACAGCGAGATCGCTAATGAGGTCACTGCTGCGTCACAAAAAGCGTGACTCAGCAGCGATCTCGGCAGTGAGCTCGCTGTGTGTGAAGCACCCCTTACAGTTACTCTCCAAAAAAATTCCTTACATTAAAGTCAATGGAGCTAGGAGGTGAGGTCATTAATAGGAGCTGTGATTGGTTATTATAGGCAACAAAGGACATTGCTAGTGTAAGAAGCTTCTGTGTGAGGTAATATGATACCGGTGGAAAGATGGATAGAGACAGACAGGGAATGAGAGAGAGAGACAGAGACACACAGGGAATGAGAGAGAGACAGAAACAGACAGATACGGAATGAGAGACAGAGACAGACAGGGAATGAGAGACAGCGACAGACAGATGGAATGAGAGAGAGATAGGGAATGAGAGAGAGAGACAGACAGGGAATGAGAGAGAGACAGCGACAGACAGATAGGGAATGAGAGAGACAGAGACAGATAGGGTATGAGAGAGAGAGACAGAGACAGATAGGGAATGAGAGAGACAGACAAATAGGGAATGAGAGAGAGAGACAGCGACAGACGGAATGAGAGAGAGAGACAGCGACAGACAGGGAATGAGAGAGAGAGCGACAGACAGATAGTGAATGAGAGAGAGAGACAGACAAATAGGGAATGAGAGAGACAGACAAATAGGGAATGAGAGAGAGAGACACAAATAGGGAATGAGAGAGACAGACAGATAGGGAATGAGAGAGAGAGACAGGGAATGAGAGAGAGAGACAGGGAATGAGAGAGAGAGACAGGGAATGAGAGAGACAGGGAATGAGAGAGACAGGGAATGAGAGAGACAGGGAATGAGAGAGACAGGGAATGAGAGAGACAGGGAATGAGAGAGACAGGGAATGAGAGAGACAGGGAATGAGAGAGACAGGGAATGAGAGAGACAGGGAATGAGAGAGACAGGGAATGAGAGAGACAGGGAATGAGAGAGACAGGGAATGAGAGAGACAGGGAATGAGAGAGACAGGGAATGAGAGAGACAGGGAATGAGAGAGACAGGGAATGAGAGAGAGAGACAGGGAATGAGAGAGAGAGACAGGGAATGAGAGAGACAGGGAATGAGAGAGACAGGGAATGAGAGAGACAGGGAATGAGAGAGAGAGACAGGGAATGAGAGAGAGAGACAGGGAATGAGAGAGAATGAGAGAGAGAGAGAGAGACAGGGAATGAGAGAGAGAGACAGAGACAGGGAATGAGAGAGAGAGACAGAGACAGGGAATGAGAGAGAGACAGAGACAGGGAATGAGAGAGACAGGGAATGAGAGAGACAGGGAATGAGAGAGACAGGGAATGAGAGAGACAGGGAATGAGAGAGACAGGGAATGAGAGAGACAATGAGAGAGAGAGACAGGGAATGAGAGAGACAGGGAATGAGAGAGACAGGGAATGAGAGAGACAGGGAATGAGAGAGACAGGGAATGAGAGAGACAGGGAATGAGAGAGACAGGGAATGAGAGAGAGAGACAGGGAATGAGAGAGAGAGACAGGGAATGAGAGAGAGAGACAGGGAATGAGAGAGAGAGACAAGGAATGAGAGAGAGAGACAGGGAATGAGAGAGAATGAGAGAGAGAGAGAGAGACAGGGAATGAGAGAGAGAGACAGAGACAGGGAATGAGAGAGAGAGACAGAGACAGGGAATGAGAGAGAGACAGAGACAGGGAATGAGAGAGAGACAGAGACAGGGAATGAGAGAGAGACAGGGAATGAGAGAGAGACAGGGAATGAGAGAGAGAGACAGGGAATGAGAGAGAGAGACAGGGAATGAGAGAGAGAGACAGGGAATGAGAGAGAGAGACAGGGAATGAGAGAGAGAGAGACAGGGAATGAGAGAGAGAGACAGGGAATGAGAGAGAGAGACAGGGAATGAGAGAGAGAGACAGGGAATGAGAGAGAGAGACAGGGAATGAGAGAGACAGGGAATGAGAGAGAGAGAGACAGGGAATGAGAGAGAGAGAGACAGGGAATGAGAGAGAGAGACAGGGAATGAGAGAGAGAGACAGGGAATGAGAGAGAGAGACAGGGAATGAGAGAGAGAGACAGGGAATGAGAGAGAGAGACAGGGAATGAGAGAGAGAGACAGGGAATGAGAGAGAGAGACAGGGAATGAGAGAGAGAGACAGGGAATGAGAGAGAGAGACAGGGAATGAGAGAGAGAGACAGGGAATGAGAGAGAGAGACAGGGAATGAGAGAGAGAGACAGGG
Organism: Anomaloglossus baeobatrachus; assembly: GCF_048569485.1. NCBI lineage: Eukaryota > Metazoa > Chordata > Amphibia > Anura > Aromobatidae > Anomaloglossus > Anomaloglossus baeobatrachus. Next base: position 206,760,321 of record NC_134357.1, on the reverse strand, counting down.
AATGAGAGAGAGAGACAGGGAATGAGAGAGAGAGACAGGGAATGAGAGAGAGAGACAGGGAATGAGAGAGAGAGACAGGGAATGAGAGAGAGAGACAGGGAATGAGAGAGAGAGACAGGGAATGAGAGAGAGAGACAGGGAATGAGAGAGAGAGACAGGGAATGAGAGAGAGAGACAGGGAATGAGAGAGAGAGACAGGGAATGAGAGAGAGAGACAGGGAATGAGAGAGAGAGACAGGGAATGAGAGAGAGAGACAGGGAATGAGAGAGAGAGACAGGGAATGAGAGAGAGAGACAGGGAATGAGAGAGAGAGACAGGGAATGAGAGAGAGAGACAGGGAATGAGAGAGAGAGACAGGGAATGAGAGAGAGAGACAGGGAATGAGAGAGAGAGACAGGGAATGAGAGAGAGAGACAGGGAATGAGAGAGAGAGACAGGGAATGAGAGAGAGAGACAGGGAATGAGAGAGAGAGACAGGGAATGAGAGAGCGAGACAGGGAATGAGAGAGAGAGACAGGGAATGAGAGAGAGAGACAGGGAATGAGAGAGAGAGACAGGGAATGAGAGAGAGAGACAGGGAATGAGAGAGAGAGACAGGGAATGAGAGAGAGAGACAGGGAATGAGAGAGAGAGACAGGGAATGAGAGAGAGAGACAGGGAATGAGAGAGAGAGACAGGGAATGAGAGAGAGAGACAGGGAATGAGAGAGAGAGACAGGGAATGAGAGAGAGAGACAGGGAATGAGAGAGAGAGACAGGGAATGAGAGAGAGAGACAGGGAATGAGAGAGCGAGACAGGGAATGAGAGAGCGAGACAGGGAATGAGAGAGCGAGACAGGGAATGAGAGAGCGAGACAGGGAATGAGAGAGCGAGACAGGGAATGAGAGAGCGAGACAGGGAATGAGAGAGCGAGACAGGGAATGAGAGAGCGAGACAGGGAATGAGAGAGCGAGACAGGGAATGAGAGAGCGAGACAGGGAATGAGAGAGCGAGACAGGGAATGAGAGAGCGAGACAGGGAATGAGAGAGCGAGACAGGGAATGAGAGAGCGAGACAGGGAATGAGAGAGCGAGACAGGGAATGAGAGAGCGAGACAGGGAATGAGAGAGCGAGACAGGGAATGAGAGAGCGAGACAGGGAATGAGAGAGCGAGACAGGGAATGAGAGAGCGAGACAGGGAATGAGAGAGCGAGACAGGGAATGAGAGAGCGAGACAGGGAATGAGAGAGCGAGACAGGGAATGAGAGAGCGAGACAGGGAATGAGAGAGACAGACAGACAGGGAATGAGAGAGACAGACAGACAGGGAATGAGAGAGACAGACAGACAGGGAATGAGAGAGAGAGACAGACAGGGAATGAGAGAGAGAGACAGACAGGGAATGAGAGAGAGAGACAGACAGGGAATGAGAGAGAGAGACAGACAGGGAATGAGAGAGAGAGACAGACAGGGAATGAGAGAGAGAGACAGACAGGGAATGAGAGAGAGAGACAGACAGGGAATGAGAGAGAGAGACAGACAGATAGGGAATGAGAGAGAGAGACAGACAGATAGGGAATGAGAGAGAGAGACAGGGAATGAGAGAGAGAGACAGGGAATGAGAGAGAGAGACAGGGAATGAGAGAGAGAGACAGGGAATGAGAGAGAGAGACAGGGAATGAGAGAGAGAGACAGGGAATGAGAGAGAGAGACAGGGAATGAGAGAAAGAGACAGGGAATGAGAGAGAGAGAGACAGAGAGACAGGGAATGAGAGAGAGAGAGACAGAGAGACAGGGAATGAGAGAGAGAGAGACAGAGAGACAGGGAATGAGAGAGAGAGACAGAGAGACAGGGAATGAGAGAGAGAGACAGAGAGACAGGGAATGAGAGAGAGACAGACAGGGAATGAGAGAGACAGACAGGGAATGAGATAGACAGACAGGGAATGAGAGAGAGAGACATGTTTCGTGGACTTCAAAAAGGCCTTTGACTCAGTGTGGCACCCAGGCCTGTTCCTGAAACTCCTGGAGAGCGGAATAGGTGGCAGGACCTACGACGTGATCAAGAGCTCATACACTGAGAACCGGTGCAGCGTGAAGGTGAACGGAAAGAGGATGGCTTTCTTCCGACAGGGCCGTGGGGTCAGACAGGGCTGCAGCCTGAGTCCAACTCTATTCAACATCTATATAAATGGACTAGCAACAGCTCTAGAGTCCTCCCCCACTCCAGGCCTCAGTCTGCATGACCGAGAGGTGAAGTTCCTGCTGTACGCAGATGACCTCCTGCTACTCTCCCCAACTGAAAGAGGCCTCCAAGATAGCCTGGCAGTACTGGAAACATTCAGCACCACATGGGCGCTTCCCATCAACCAAAAGAAGACCAAAGTCATGGTGTTTCAGAAGAGGAACCAGAACAAAATAAACACTCCCTCCTTCACATTAAATGGCTCCACGCTGGAGAACACCAGCAGCTACACCTACCTCGGTCTGGAGCTAAGCAATAACGGGAGCCTCAAGCAAGCAGCAGAAGCCCTGAAAGGAAAAGCATGCAGAACCTTCTATGCCATCAGAAGACAACTGTACCACCTCAAACCACCTGTGAGAGTCTGGCTCAAGATATTTGACAGCGTCATCACCCCTATACTGCTATATGGCAGCGAGGTATGGGGCCCAGTGACCTACCCAGACCACACAAAGTGGGATTCCAGCCCTACCGAAGTCTTCCACATGGAGTTCTGTAAATATCTCCTCCAAGTCCATCGCAGCACCTCAAACATAGCCTGTAGGGCAGAGCTGGGCCGATTCCCCTTATGGTTCACTATACACAAGAGGGCGCTATCACACCAGGCACACATACAGAACAGCAACCCCAGCTCCTACCATCATAAAGCCCTGCTGAGCCGGAGCCCAGAGCAAGCCAAGAACTGCGGCAGCCAAAGTCAGCAACACACCCTGACAAAAGCCCAAATAAAAGAGATCTCTGAGAGCTGCAAGATGCAATACATAGAGGACTGGAAGAGTGAATTAGAGAACTCCCAGAAACTCAACATCTACCGGTCACTGCGGAGGGACTACACTCTGGCCCCATATCTGGAAAGGCTACGCCACCCCAAAGACAGGCAGACTCTGAGCCTGTACAGACTGAGTGCCCACAGCCTAGAGGTGGAAACAGGGCGGCACCGACAGACATACAAGCCGCGAGAGAACAGACTGTGCCAGCACTGCCAGCAGGGGGCTCTGGAGGACGAGACGCATTTCCTACTGCACTGTGACAAATACTCAGCAGTGAGGGGCTCCCACTTCCAGAAATTTACCACCCATAGCCCGGGCTTTCCATCCATGGATGAGGACATGAAACTCCGCTTCCTACTGGGGGAAGAGGAATCAATGGTGGAGATCGCCGCCCAATATGTCACCACATGTCATAAGCTGAGGGGAACCTAAGACCCCTAAATGGACTGTCAGAGCCCAAATTGTGCCCCCCAACTCCCCATAACCCTGATCCCCTCCCACCACACTTACTGTATTTCTCCTGCTTTGGCAACACTAATTGTATTTTGGTCCTGCCAATAAAGCATATTTGAATTTGAATTTGAATTTGACAGGGAATGAGAGAGAGACAGAGAGACAGGGAATGAGAGAGAGACAGAGAGACAGGGAATGAGAGAGAGACAGAGAGACAGGGAATGAGAGAGACAGAGAGACAGGGAATGAGAGAGAGAGACAGGGAATGAGAGAGAGAGACAGGGAATGAGAGAGAGAGACAGGGAATGAGAGAGAGAGACAGGGAATGAGAGAGAGAGACAGGGAATGAGAGAGAGAGACAGGGAATGAGAGAGCGAGACAGGGAATGAGAGAGCGAGACAGGGAATGAGAGAGCGAGACAGGGAATGAGAGAGCGAGACAGGGAATGAGAGAGCGAGACAGGGAATGAGAGAGCGAGACAGGGAATGAGAGAGCGAGACAGGGAATGAGAGAACGAGACAGGGAATGAGAGAGCGAGACAGACAGGGAATGAGAGAGAGAGACAGGGAATGAGAGAGAGAGACAGGGAATGAGAGAGACAGACAGGGAATGAGAGAGACAGACAGGGAATGAGAGAGAGACAGACAGGGAATGAGAGAGAGACAGACAGGGAATGAGAGAGAGACAGACAGGGAATGAGAGAGAGACAGACAGGGAATGAGAGAGAGACAGACAGGGAATGAGAGAGAGACAGACAGGGAATGAGAGAGAGACAGACAGGGAATGAGAGAGAGACAGACAGGGAATGAGAGAGAGACAGACAGGGAATGAGAGACATAGGGCAAGAGACAGACTACATGCACAGTTACACACACTGTACATTACCTCATCTTGCAGTTTCTAATCAGTGAAGAGCAGGACTGAAACCACGGGGACTTGCACGGAGGCTGCAGCAGCTGAACAGCAGGACCTAGATGTTCACTGGTCATGTGATCAGGCACATGATCAGTTAGATGACAGGTCCTTCACCGCAGCCTCCATAGTATATTTCCTGTCCTGCACCGATCACATACATCAGTGCAGAGTAGAAGAGAGGGCAGCTCTCTGAGTGACTCGGGCCCCCTCATTGCCCTGATGGCGGCTCCGCCCCCTGGGGCCTGGTGAGCTGGGGTGTGAAAGGGAAGGAGCCTGGGCTGTCAGCTGCGGGCCCCCCTCCTGCCTCCAGCTCACGGGCCCCGTAGCAGTGGCGTGGTCTGCCTCTATGGACGGTACGCCACTGCCCCTATCCCTTCTACCACCATTTTTAATCACCGGATTCTGGTCCCCATAGACTTATATTTGGGGACCTGTGTCCGGCCAGATATCCGGGATCAATTACAGGCCGTAACCAATTTATTTTTTTTTTTTTTAAATCCAGTTAGGTCTGCGAATTCCGGTTATTTGCGAGTCCGCCCATCACTACTTATGACGTCAGCTGTCTATTTATGAAGTTTTGACTGTAGCTCATATCAATCCCATTAGTATCTAGTACTTTTTAGGATGTTTGTGCGCTGCTCTTACTGTACATATTTGTTTGGCTGTGGAAGGACATTTTGAATATACTGATTTCATCAGGATCCTTTGATTCAAAGTGTCGATTGGCAAAACCAATAGTTTGCTGATATATCTGAGTGAGGATAAGTAGTAATTGTGTACAGTGAGTATTGTGCTGCACTGTACTGTCGGACTGTAATATATTTTTAGATTTTATTTATTTTGTTATTTTGAACTACTCCAAAAATGCACCAAATGTCGACATTAAAGATGAACTTTTCTGTGTTTTGGGGGTTTTTTTGACTGTTTTTTTTATCTTTACATGACTACTTGTTTTTATATATACATTGAATTTTGATTTGTCTTTTCAGCATCTGAAAAGATGTTACGAGCCTGGAAAGAAATGGAAGAACGTGCAGTTGGTTGTGCAAAGGTATTATGTCTTTGGGGTGGTGGGGTTTGTGTATTAGTTTTTGTTTTTTTTAATTAATTTAAGAATGTGTAATTTTCCAACCACAAAGAGAAGTAGAAAAGCATAACTATTTTTGGATTCAGACAGATTTTTGTAGGGACAGGGGAGGTGTACGGGTTGTTGTTTTTTTTTTTGTTTTTTTTGTTTTTTTTCCCCCAAAGTATAGACCTAAGAACTGCATAAGAATTGCAAAGTTGAACCTCCACGTAGAAGTTGAGTTTTGTTCCAGCAGTCATATGTTTTCTACCTTCTGATTTCAATAAAGATAAGTTCCAGTTGCTTGAAATGTTACTAGTACAATGCAATGGTTCCAATAGGAGCAAGAATCTTGAACTGTTATAAGTACCGTATTTTTCAGACTATAAGATGCAAAGGACCATAAGATGCACCCTGGTTTTAGAGGAGGAAAATAAAATTTTAAGCAACAAATGTGGTCATGACACACTGTTATGGGGCGAGGATCTGCTGCTGACACTATTATGGGGGTAACGTCCCCAAATTCTCTACTAAGGTACCCATCTTGGTAATGATCCTCCTGCCTTGTATATAATCCCCATCCTTGTGTATATATATGTATATATATAATATATGTATGTATGTCCCTCATCCTGGTATAGCCCGCATCCTGCTATGTACCTCCATCCCGGTATAGCCCCCATCCTGCTGCAGCCCCCATCCTGCTGCATAGTGCCATCCTGGTATATGCCCTCATCCTGCTATATACCCCCATCCTGGTATATAACCCCATCCTGCTAGATACCCTCATCCTGTAATATGCCCTCATCCTGATAAATGCCCTCATCCTGCTATATACCCCCATCCTGCTATTTGGCCTGCATCCTGTGGCACATAAAAAAATAAACGTTTATACTCACCTTTCCTCACTCCAGCAGCATCACTTGTCCTCCTGTGCCAGCAGCAGCGCTGCTGACCTGTGTGGAGCAGTCACCATTCCCTGCAGCATCGCGATGTCCTCCTGTCTGCCGGCCCGCTGATGTGTGTGGAGACTAGCGGTGTACACAGCGATGATGTCATCGCAGTGCGCACCGCTAGTCTCCACACACAGCAGCGACCGGCAAACAGGAGGACATCGCGATGCTCTATTCAACAGTGACGGGTGAGTATACTTATTCACTGCGCTTCGCGCTGATGGTGATGCGCGGGGAGCAGTGAATACAGCTGCATATGATCACTCCAGGCTGTAGTTTCCAGGGGTGATCACGCGGGCCGGCTGTTAATTATGCGTACATCCCCCGCCCATCATCCCGCCCACCTGTCAGCGCTGGCTTTAGCGCTGAGAGAGGATGGGCGTGCATATGAAATGAAATGAGCAGGCCCACGTGGTCACGGCAGGCGCTGCTACAGCCTGCGCATGCAGCCAATAACCCGCTCCACCGCATCACCCTCATTCCCAGCAGCCATTCACTGCATTCAGACTATAAGACGCACCCCCCACTATCCCCCAACATTTGGGGGGAAAAAAGTGCGTATTATAGTCCAAAAAATACGGTAAAATCCGAGTCAGTAATGTTGCTTATCATCACCTAGTGCTGTCTTAACCATGGCATAGATTTTTATGTTTGTGTTTTACTCCTTTACTAGTCACTACCACAACTACATTTGACCCAATTCTTTCATTTTTCCAAGGGGCTCCACTATTTTGCTCTTGCTTTGAGGTTTCTAATTCCATCATCAGATAAGTATAGCTGTGTGTTAGTGCAGTGTGCTTTTTTGATCGGTTGTTTTATGCACACAGGCTGGAGAAATTTCCTCCCTGGATGACCAAATAATGGGGCTTCATACAGAGATTGTTGAACTACAGCGGAGTCCATATGCTCGCAGACAAGGGGATGTTATGGAGCACCTGTAAGATTCAGTGTTTGCATGTTTTTGTTGTGAATTCTTATGAATGCAGTCCTCTCTGATCTGACTTGAGGAATTGTGAGATTGCAAGAATTTTGTATTTCTAAAAATACAAGGTAAACCTGAAAAGTAAAGGCGGACAAAGCTTGTATTCAACATTGTGGCAAATAATGCACAGTTTTGAGACTGTAGCAGTGGATATTATTTGAAGACTAATTGGCAGGCTGCAAGAAGTAAATAAATTAAACTGTGACAGTATCGACTTGATTGGTTGTAAACCACGGTCTGAGTTTGGGTGTCTGTGCACTATGCAGCTGCTGGTCCATAGTGTCATGTTTTCCAAAATACTTTTTCAACCTGCAGGAAAAATATCGTACAGTCACATGCAAGAACACACTTGGTCATGAATCATACTCTCTAGAGATGATTGGATCAGACAGAATATAAATTCACCTCATCCTCAGGAAACTTGATTCACAGAGAAGTTATTTTTCACATACTTAATGTCCCTAATTATGTTATGGGTTCTCTCCAGACCCCATAGAATAATAAACATAAGATGTTAAAAAAAAATACCTATGCTCACCTTACTGTTTGCCTCTCTGACCGCCCCTTCCCTCTGTCCAGTACTTTACCCCTGCGTTGTCACTTCCCATTCCATTGTTCACTCTAGGTCGAGACTTACAGCTGTGAGCAGGCCCCAGAGATCAATTGTGCATGCGTGATAATCTCTGCAGCCGGGAGACACAGCCGGGTGTTTACTCTAGGTCAGGACTTTTGGTAACGTGTAGTCCCCCTAGCATATATAGTGAATTTCAGAGCCCAGCTCGAGGCCGTAAGCCTTGACCTAGAGTGAACACCAGTCTGGAGATGCGACACACAGAATTTATGGAGAACCAAACAGCAATGTTTGGGCAGTGTGGGCGACCAGAGAAGTGAATGGAGAGAGACGGCAGGTGTCTGTCATTTTGCTGACTTTGTACGGAATTAATTACAAGAAATCAACATTCTCCCTAATGCATATTTCTTCGGCGCTCTATTGGGAGACCCAGACGATTGGGTGTATAGCACTGCCTCCGGAGGCCACACAAAGCAATTACACTAAAAAGTGTAAGGCCCCTCCCCTTCTGGCTATACACCCCCAGTGGGATCACTGGCTCACCAGTTTTCGGCTTTGTGCGAAGGAGGTCAGACATCCACGCATAGCTCCACTGTTTGTAGTCAGCAGTAGCTGCTGGCTCTATCGGATGGAAGAAAAGAGGGCCCATATAGGGCCCCCAGCATGCTCCCTTCTCACCCGCGGTTGGTGCTTGTAAGGTTGAGGTACCTATTGCTGGTACAGAGGCTGGAGCCCACATGCTGTTTTCCTTCCACATCCCCTGGAGGGCTCTGTGGAAGTGGGATCTTGCCGGCCCCCAAGCCCTGGGGCCGGGCTCCATCCACAGACCCATAGAACCTGCTGGATTGGGAGCGGGAGTGCCGTTCAGGGACATGGCCCTGCAACTTTCAGGTACTCTGTGTCCCCGGCAGGCACGGACACTCTCAGGGCTTGCTGAGCGTTGTAGTGCGCCGGGGACAGTGGCGCTGTACGCTGGGGGTTAGGTCACTGCAGCTTTGCTGAGTGACGTTGTGTGTTGGGAACTACTGCGCCGACCGCTCCTGGAGCGGCGGCGCAGCTGCGACTTGTGGTGCGCCGGGGGCTTTGCGCCGACCGCGCTTTTACGGCGGCGGCGCTTTTAACTTTAGCCCCCGGCTTCTGCGGCCTAGCGCCGCTTCGTTCCCGCCCCCACCCTGTCAATCAGGGTAGGGGAGAGACGCTGCTCAATGGCAGCGCCGAGGGCTGGAGCCTTATTTACATGCTCCAGCCCTCTCACTAGGCACAAGGGGAAGCAGACTTCCCGCTCTTCGTCGGTGTACGCCCAGGGCCCGCCCCCCCTCTCCACAAGGACGCCGGCAGCCATTACACATGCGATCTGGCTGGGGAGAGGCAGCAGGCTCTGGGAGACCCAGACTAGAGGGATTTCTGGCGACCACACACCGCTCCTAAGCGGGCGGTAAGCTGCACAGTAGTGCTGGCCCCACTAGTGCCTCAGTGATATATTAGTGTACTTTTTTCTTGGTACCATATATATATAGTTGCACTGTAAGGTCGCTTCTTGGCTGGACACCCTGTACTGCTCTGAGGAAGCAGCAACATGTCATCCGCAAAACGCAAGGCTGCCAAGGCACGGGCTGTGTACACTGTTTGTACTGCATGTGGGGCTGATCTACCGGCAGGCTCCAATGATCCACATTGTGTGCAATGTTCAGTCCCAGTGGCACTTCGTCAGCCAGAGCCTATGGTGGTGGTAGCCCAGGCAGAGACGCCTGTGAACCCTGCCCCGGTGACGGGGACAGACTTTGCAGTGTTTGCTGATAAAATGTCTGAGGCTATGACAAAAATCCTGGAGACCTTGCAGGCCAGGCCAGTTCCCCAGACCATGGACACTGCTGTGGCTATGCTATCTGGTCCCCCTCAGTTGGAACTAGTCCGTACTTCGAGGGGGTCTCAAGCATCACAAGCTGAAGTCTCTGACTCAGATGACAGTCCCAGGCAGCCTAAGCGAGCTCGCTGGGAAAGACCCTCCACGTCATCACACTGCTCAGGGTCTCAGCGAGAAGAATCTCTCTGTGATGAGACTGAGGACGGTGACCAGGATTCTAATCCTGAGGGCCCTCTCAATCTGGATGCCCCTGATGGTGACGCCATGGTTAATGACCTTATATCGGCAATTAATAGGCTGTTGGATATTTCTCCCCCAGCCCCTTCTGCAGAGGAGGCAGCTGCACAGCAGGAGAAGTTCCATTTCCTGTATCCCAAGCGTAAATTAAGTGCTTTTTTGGACCACTCTGACTTCAGAGAATCAATCCAGAAGCACGACGCTCATCCAGACAAGCGTTTCTCTAAGCGTTCTAAGGATACCCGTTATCCTTTTCCCGCTGAAGTGGCCAAACGCTGGACCCAGTGCCCAAAGGTGGATCCCCCAATTTCCAAGCTTGCGGCTAGATCCATAGTCGCAGTAGAGGATGGGGCTTCACTTAAAGATGCCAACGACAGACAGATGGACCTTTGGTTGAAATCTGTCTATGAAGCTATCGGCGCGTCCTTTGCTCCAGCATTCGCCGCCGTGTGGGCACTACAAGCTATTTCAGCTGGTTTAGCACAGGTGGATGCTATCATGCATCCAGCAGTGCCGCAGGTGGCGTCCCTAACCTCGCAAATGTCTGCGTTTGCAACCTATGCTATCAATGCTGTCCTAGAATCTACGAGCCGTACCTCTATGGCGGCCGCCAATTCTGTGGTTTTGCGCAGAGCCTTATGGTTAAAGGACTGGAAAGCAGATGCTGGTTCTAAAAAATGCTTAACCAGCTTGCCATTATCTAGGGACAGACTGTTTGGTGAGCCATTGGCTGAAATCATAAAACAGTCCAAGGGTAAGGACTCTTCCTTGCCACAGCCCAGAGCAAGTAAACCTCAACAGAAAAAGTGGCAGTCGAGGTTTCGGTCCTTTCGAGGCTCGGGCAAGCCCCAATTCTCCTCGTCCAAAGGGACTCAGAAAGGACAAGGGAGCTCAGATTCCTGGCGGGCTCACTCACGCCCCAGGAAAGCAAATGGAGGAACCGCTTCCAAGGCGGCTACCTCATGACTTTCGGCCTCCTCCCTCCGCATCCTCGGTCGGTGGCAGGCTCTCCCGCTTTTGCGACATTTGGCTGTCACAGGTCAAAGACCGGTGGGTAACAGACATTTTGTCTCGCGGGTACAGAATCGAGTTCAGTTCTCGGCCTCCACTTCGGTTCTTCAGAACCTCCCCACACCCCAACCGAGCAGATGCCCTGCTGCAGGCGGTGGACTCTCTAAGAGCAGAAGGAGTCGTGATCCCTGTCCACCCTCAGGAACGGGGGCGAGGATTTTACTCCAATCTCTTTGTGGTTCCAAAAAAGGACGGCTCCTTCCGTCCTGTTCTGGACCTAAAACTGCTCAACAAGCATGTGAACGCCAGGCGGTTCCGGATGGAATCCCTCCGCTCAGTCATTGCCTCAATGTCCCAAGGAGATTTCCTAGCATCAATAGACATCAAAGATGCTTATCTCCACGTGCCGATTGCTACGGAGCACCAACGCTTTCTGCGCTTCGTGATAGGAGACGAACATCTTCAGTTCGTGGCTCTGCCATTTGGTCTGGCGACAGCCCCCCGGGTGTTCACCAAGATCATGGCAGCAGTGGTAGCAGTCTTGCACTCTCACAGACACTCTGTGATCCCTTACTTGGACGATCTACTGGTCAAGGCACCCTCTCAGGAGGCATGCCAACTCAGCCTGAATTTTGCACTGGAGACTCTCCAGGCGTTCGGGTGGATCATCAACTTCCCAAAGTCAAATCTGTCACCGACCCAATCACTAACGTATCTTGGCATGGAGTTTCATACTCTCTCAGCGATAGTGAAGCTTCCGCTGAGCAAGCAGCGGTCACTACAGACAGGGGTGCAGGCTCTCCTTCAAGGTCAGTCGCACTCCTTAAGACGCCTCATGCACTTCCTCGGGAAGATGGTGGCGGCAATAGAGGCGGTTCCGTTTGCGCAGTTTCATCTGCGTCCACTTCAATGGGACATTCTCCGCCAATGGGACGGGAAGTCGACATCCCTGGACAGGAAAGTCTCCCTTTCCCAGACGGCCAAGGACTCTCTGCAGTGGTGGCTTCTTCCCACCTCATTATCACAGGGAAAGTCCTTCCTACCTCCATCCTGGGCGGTGGTCACGACAGACGCGAGTCTGTCAGGGTGGGGAGCAGTGTTTCTCCACCACAGGGCTCAGGGTACGTGGACTCAGCAGGAGTCCAGCCTTCAGATCAATGTTCTGGAAATCAGAGCAGTGTTTCTTGCCCTACTAGCCTTCCAGCAGTGGCTGGAAGGGAAGCAGATCCGAATTCAATCGGACAACTCCACAGCGGTGGCATACATCAATCACCAAGGAGGGACTCGCAGTCGGCAAGCCTTCCAGGAAGTCCGGCGGATCCTGATGTGGGTGGAAGCCACAGCCTCCACCATATCCGCAGTTCACATCCCCGGCGTAGAAAACTGGGAAGCAGACTTCCTCAGTCGCCAGGGCATGGACGCAGGGGAATGGTCCCTTCACCCGGACGTGTTTCAGGAAATCTGTCGCCGATGGGGAAGGCCGGACGTCGACCTAATGGCGTCCCGGCACAACAACAAGGTCCCAACATTCATGGCACGGTCTCGCGATCAAAGAGCTCTAGCAGCAGACGCCCTGGTGCAAGATTGGTCGCAGTTCCGGCTCCCTTATGTGTTTCCACCTCTGGCACTCCTGCCCAGAGTGCTACGCAAGATCAGATCCGACTGCAGCCGCGTCATACTCGTCGCTCCAGACTGGCCAAGGAGAGCGTGGTATCCGGATCTGTGGCATCTCACGGTCGGCCAACCGTGGGCACTACCAGACCGACCAGACTTACTGTCCCAAGGGCCGTTTTTCCATCGGAATTCTGCGGCCCTGAACCTGACTGCGTGGCCATTGAGTCCTGGATCCTAGCGTCTTCAGGCTTATCCCAAGGGGTCGTTGCCACCATGAGACAGGCTAGGAAGCCCACGTCTGCTAAGATCTACCACAGAACGTGGAGGATATTCTTATCCTGGTGCTCTGCTCAGAGAGTGTCTCCCTGGCCATTTGCATTACCTACCCTTCTTTCTTTCCTCCAATCTGGGTTAGAAAAAGGTTTGTCGCTCGGCTCCCTTAAAGGGCAAGTCTCGGCGCTATCCGTCTTTTTTCAGAAGCGTCTAGCACGACTTTCTAAGGTGCGCACGTTCCTACAGGGGGTTTGCCATATAGTTCCCCCGTACAAGCGGCCGTTAGATCCATGGGATCTGAACAGGGTACTAGTTGCCCTCCAGAAGCCGCCCTTCGAGCCTCTGAAGGAGGTTTCACTTTCTAGACTATCACAGAAAGTGGCTTTTCTGGTAGCGATCACATCTCTTCGGAGAGTGTCTGAGCTAGCAGCGTTGTCTTCCAAGGCTCCCTTCCTGGTCTTCCACCAGGACAAGGTAGTGCTGCGCCCCATTCAGGAGTTTCTCCCGAAGGTGGTATCCTCTTTTCATCTTAATCAGGATATCTTTTTGCCTTCGTTTTGTCCTCATGCAGTTCATCGGTATGAGAAGGATTTACATTTGTTAGATCTGGTGAGAGCACTCAGAATCTACATTTCCCGCACAGCGCCCCTGCGCCGTTCGGATGCACTTTTTGTCCTTGTCGCTGGTAAGCGCAAGGGGTCGCAGGCTTCTAAGGCCACCCTGGCTCGATGGATCAAAGAACCAATTCTTGAAGCCTACCGTTCTGCGGGGCTTCAGGTTCCATCAGGGCTAAAGGCCCATTCTACCAGAGCCGTGGGTGCGTCCTGGGCATTGCGACACCAGGCTACGGCTCAACAGGTGTGCCAGGCGGCTACCTGGTCGAGTCTGCACACTTTCACCAAACATTATCAGGTGCATACCTATGCTTCGGCGGACGCCAGCCTAGGTAGAAGAGTCCTGCAGGCGGCAGTTGCCTCCCCGTAGGGGAGGGCTGTCTTGCAGCTCTAACATGAGGTATTTCTTTACCCACCCAGGGACAGCTTTTGGACGTCCCAATCGTCTGGGTCTCCCAATAGAGCGCCGAAGAAGAAGGGAATTTTGTTACTTACCGTAAATTCCTTTTCTTCTAGCTCTTATTGGGAGACCCAGCACCCGCCCTGTTGTCCTTCGGGATTTTTGGTTTGTTTGCGGGTACACATGTTGTTCATGTTGAACGGTTTTCAGTTCTCCGATGTTATTCGGAGTGAATTTGTTTAAACCAGTTATTGGCTTTCCTCCTTCTTGCTTTTGCACTAAAACTGGTGAGCCAGTGATCCCACTGGGGGTGTATAGCCAGAAGGGGAGGGGCCTTACACTTTTTAGTGTAATTGCTTTGTGTGGCCTCCGGAGGCAGTGCTATACACCCAATCGTCTGGGTCTCCCAATAAGAGCTAGAAGAAAAGGAATTTACGGTAAGTAACAAAATTCCCTTCTTTTGGAAAATTCAAGTAGAATTCAATTTCACTCTAATAAATTGGACATCTCGAATACTCACTAAGCTAAGCAGTAAATAGATAGAGTTGGTTCAATGTAAGATTTTCTTTTTTTTTTTTTTTTTTTTTTTTTTTAATATAAAATATACAGCATTTCCAAAGGTACAAGTTAATTTTCCACACATATAATGTTTCTTTTCCCTTTATCCAGGGAACAGAAAGCTATCGAATTATACAAGCAATTGAAGCCACGGGCTCCAGGTATCTCACGCCGTTATGTCTACAATTCAGATTTAGATGTAGCACTAATATTAATCCTCATTTTCCTTTCTTGCAGATAATGCCTACAGTGATAGCACAGAGATGGTTAAAACAATTGTACTAACAGTGCAGGGCCAGGATAAGGTTCTAAAGGAACTTTTTGGACATTTAAGGTATTTTTGTGAGTGGCTAAAAAATGAAGTCCCATTGTTGGTTTTAGTGATGTAACACATAGCAGATTTCCTGCCTGAGGAGGAGCTGTATAGAGTCAGAAGTGATGACAGAGCTACAGAATTATGCTATCAGGCTGAATCGTAAAAGGAAAATATGAGACTTTTATTAAATCTATTACTGGCAGTAGTTGTATATGAGCATTGCACTGTTTAATCTGAAAAAAACATTAAATATAGACAGTTGTTTTATTCTCTCATTGGGGACGCTGCCATGTTGTGTTTAGGCTACTGTTATTGGGAGCCTAAAGACTCATACAGACGAGTGTATAAATTGGACATGTGCTGCCTAATTTATGATCGGCTAGCACACTGACATATTATTCATTTGGGCTGTTCATTTCAATCATTTTACTTTTAATCTGAACGTCCATGAGAAAGGATTCGCAGAATTCACTATTTTTATCCAAGTCTTTGATGAGACGCAATAATCCAAGTCTATGGGTGAGTAAAAATAATGAGATCCCACACAGAACATCCACGTGACAACCAACTTTTACAGATATATTACTATTATAAATCCGGGAAACTATATTTCATAATGTACATTTTTTTATGTAGTTGTATGAAAACTAATCGCACAAGGATGTACGAGGCTTTCATCCTCCTTCAGGCACTGCTAATCCATTGTGTAGGCGGGTCTTCATATGTGGTAGACATTCTTCCTTTTCTGCAGAAAAATACTCCTTTATGATCATTTATTCCCCTTTGTTATAAAAAAAAGGGATGAATGACACTGTATCCGTGGTATTCTTCTGCACACTAACCAAACCGTGTTATCTCTGTTGTACTGTTGGATCCCCAGCTCAATGAAGGAAAGCGGCGCAAGAACAGCTGAGCGACTTTGTATCTTACTGAAGAGCCACCTACCTTCCAGTTTTCCAACAGTGCCAGAAACTGAATGTTCCTCCTTGTCATTGAGCCTCTCAAAGCTCAGTATGTGACTTCTGAACCCTCATTTAGTTTCCTTAATTGTAGATTTTCTTCTACGACTTCCTGGGCATTTCATACCCGTGTGAAGGCTAGTCCTTCTAGCAATTTGCCTTTACCTGTTTAATACCTTTTAGTGGTAGTCATTAGTGATGGGCGAAACCCCCGATGATCGGGAAACTCGCCCGAGCTTTTTATAAAGTTCGAGTTCGGGGCCGGAGATAACACGAACTTGCGTCCGAACCCCGAGCTTGGACTTTACAGTTATGGGATGGGGCAGGGGGTCTGTAAAATAAAGAATATAGTTAATAATAAACATTGTCATTATACTTACAGGTCCCACGACACGTTTTGCAGACCCGTTAACTTCCAGCCGGGGTATGATCATTAACTTCCAGAGGTATTCACTGCACTGCTAGTCACTCGGCAGTCTTCGACTTTTTTCGGCCTTGTTCGCGGTGACGTCAGGGTTCAACCAAGTCCATGGCTTAGCCATGGACTTGATTGAACTTTGACTGTCAGTGTCAGCCTGCTTCTTGCTCTGTATGGACGCTTGTCTGTACAGAACGATGAAGCAAAGCTGACATTGCTCTCCCTGTGGACTACATTGGACTAAGGATTTTTTTATAATAAAGATGGAGCCACTAAATGTTTTTTGTTTTTTTGTTTTTTACTTTTTAGTAGAAATTCATGGTTTTGGCGTGACACCATGAATTTCGAGCTTAGTGCCAGCTGAGAATATAGCTATTTATTACCTAGCGCGCCACCGCCATCAATGCCGCTGGACGAGTCGGGTAAAACACCTGGAAATAGTGCTAAGATACAATGCTCCATTTCCAGGGGTGGCTGTGGGCTGTGGTTTTAGCGTGGGGGGCCCAGAACGCTTGGAATTTACCATGCTGATAATCCCAGCCCCCAGATGCCTGGTTTTACCTGATTGGCGATCAAAATATGATAGGAGCCCACGCATTTTTTTTTTTAATTATTTTTTTTAAATAATTAAAAAAAGAATTAATGGGCTTTCCTTTATTTTGATGGCCAGCCAAGGTAAAACTAGGCAGCTGGGGGTGTTAGCCCATAGCCGTCCACTTTATCTGCGCTGAAAATGAAAAAACCACAGAGCGCTCAATCATTTTTTTTAATTTTTTATTTTTACACTACTATATATTGTGTGTATGTATATAATATGTATATTATATATATATATATATATTTATATAATATATTATATTTATATATATATATATATATATATATATATTTATATAATATATTATATTTATATATATATATATATTTATATATATATATATATATATTTATATATATATTTATATATATATTTATATACTAGAAGGTGGCCCGATTCTACGCATCGGGTATTCTAGAATTTACGTATTATGTAGTTAATGTATGATTTTTGTTATATATATATATATATATATATATATATATATATATATATATATATATATATATATATATATATATATATATATATATATACATACAGTTAGGTCCAGAAATATTTGGACAGTGACATAATTTTCGCGAGTTGGGCTCTGCATGCCACCACATTGGATTTGAAATGAAACCTCTACAGCAGAATTCAAGTGCAGATTGTAACGTTTAATTTGAAGGTTTGAACAAAAATATCTGATAGAAATTGTAGGAATTGTACAC